>NW_026006708.1:70783-84264 GCF_001458135.2 Marmota marmota marmota
ACACTAACACTAACCCTAACACAAAACCTTACCCTAACCCTAACACTAACCCTAAACTTCACCCTATCCCTAACACTAACCATAACTGTAACACAAACCCTCACACTAACCAAAACCCTAACCCTAATCTAACTCCAACCCTAAACCTAACCTAAAACTTACCCTAACCCTAACCCTAACACTAAACCTAAAACTAACCTTACCCTAAATCTAATGATATACTAAGAATAAACATAACCATAAACCTAACCCTAAATCTAACCCTAACACAAACCCAAACCTAACCATATCCCAACACTAAACCTAATCTGAATCCTAATCGTCATCGTAACCCTAACCCTAAACCTAACCCTCACCTTAAGACAAACCCTAACACTAAAGCTAAGACTAACCCTAACCCTAAACCTAACCTTAACCATAACCGTAACACTAACCCCAACCCTAACCCTAACCCTAACACTAACACTAACTCTATCTGTAACCATAATCCTAACCCTAATAATTACCCTAACACTAAAATTAACACTATTACTAACACTAAAGCTAACATTAATCCTAACCCTAACCCAAATACTAACCCTAACCACAATCCTAACTCTATCACTAACACGAACCCTAAATATAAGCCTAACACTAACCCTAAACCAATATCTATCTCTAACACTATTCATAACCCTAAACGTAACACTAAACCAAACAATAAAACTAACCGAACTATAAACCTAACCCTAACCCTAACACTCACCCTAATCCTAACCCTAACACGAACCCTAATGCTAACCCTAACACTAACCTAATTCTATCCCTAACTCTAACACTACCCCTAAACCTAATCCTTACCATAACTCTCATTCTAACCAGAACCCTAACACTAACCCTAAACCTAACACTAACACTAACACTAACATCAACACTAGCCCTAAGCCTAAACCTAATCTGAACTGTAAGACTTACCCTAACACAAACCGTAACACTAAGCCTAAAACTAACCCTAACCTAACTCTAACACTAAACCTAACACTAAATGTAACCCAAACCCTAACACTAAACCTAACGTCAAAAACGAAACCTAACTTAACCCTAAAAATTACCATAAACCTAACCCTAAACCGAGCACTAATGATAACCTTAACCCTAACCCTAACCCTAACCATAACACTAAACCTAAACCTAACCCTAAACCTATTCCCAAACTTAACACTATCCCTAACTCCAACCCTAACACTAAATGTATCCCTAATCCTAATCCTAAAACTAACCCTAAGATGAACCCTAAACCTTATCCTACCACTCACCCTAACCATAAACCAAATTCTAACCCTAACCCTAACACTAACTTTAACCTTAACCCTAACCATTACCCTAATACTAATCCTAACTACAACCCTAACCCTAACCCTAAACATAATCCTAACCCTAACCCTAACCCTTAAACAAATCTTAAATTAATCTTAACAATAACCCAAACCTAACTCTACCTTTAATCCTAACCGTAAACTTAAACCTAAGACGAATACGAAACCTAACACTAACCGTAACCAAAAACCTAACCCTAACCCGAATGCTAATACTAACCCTAAAACTCACCCTATACCTAACCCTAATCCTAACACTAAATCTAAACCTAACACTAACCCTAACAAAAGCATTAGTCCTATCCCTAAACCTAACCCTAACCCTAAATTAAACATAACACTAACCCTTAGCATATTTCTAACACGAACCCTAACCCTAACTTTAACCGTAACTTTAACACAAGCCCTAACCCTAACCCTGAACCTAACCTAAACTGAATCCTAACCTAACCATAACCATAACCCTAAACCTAACCCTTACCCTAACACAAACCATACCACTAACCATAACCATAACCCTAACCCTAATACTATCTCTATCCGTAACTGTAAACGTAACCCTAACACTTACCCTAACCCTAACCCTCACCCTAATGCTAACCATAACCCTAAACCTAACCCTAACCCTAACAGTAACCCTAACACTAACATTAACCCTATCCCTTACACTAACACTAACTATAACACTAATCCTAACCCTAATCCAAATACTGACCCTAACCCAAACCCTAACACTATCACTAACAGTAACCTTAAACATAACTCTAATCCTTTCACTAACCCTATCCCTAACCCTAATACTAACACTAACGCTAACCCTAACCCAAATCTAAAAGTAACACTAACCCTTACTCTAAAACTAAACGTAAACTTAACACTAATCCTAAAACTAAACTTCATCCTAACAGTAACCCTATCCCTAAACCTAACCCTAACACTAACCCTAACCCTAACACTAACCCTAAACCTAACCCTAACACTAACCCTAAAACTAACACTAACCCTAACCGTAACATTAACCTTGAACCTCAGGCTAACACTAACCCTAAATCTATCCCTAACACTAACACTATCCATAACCCTAACCCTAACTTTAACTCAAACACTAAAACTAACCCTAATCCTAACCCTAACACTAACACTCACACTAACTCTAATCCTAACACAAACTCTAACTTTAACCCTAACCCTGACACTATCCCTTATCCTAACACTAACCCTAAACATATCCTTTACCATAAATCTAACACTAAACCTAACCCTAACAGTAACCCTAACACTAAACCTAACCCTAACACTAAAACTAACCTTAATCTGAAATGTAACCCTAAACCTAATACTAATTCTAACCCTATCACAAACCCTAACACTAAGCATAAAATTAACCCTAACCATCCGTAACTCTAACCCTCACCCTAACCCTAACCCAAACCCTAACTCTAAACCTAACCTTTAACTGAAACCTAAACCTAACCCTCCACCTCACCCTAACCCTAACTCTAAACTGAGCACTGACCCTAAACCTAATCCTATCCCTAACACTAAACCTAACCCTAAAAGTAACCCTAACTCTTGCCCTAACCCTAACACTAAACCTAACCCTAATGCTAACCCTAACACTAATTCTAAACCTTACCCAAACTTTAACTCTAACACTAACCCTAACCCTAACCCTAATCCTAACTCAAACCTTAACCCAAACCAAAATCCTAAACCTATCCCAAACAAAACACTAACCCTTTTATAACCTTAACCCTAACCCTAACTCTAACCATAATACTAAACATAACCCTATCCTAAATCTAAAACTAACCCTAAATCTATCCCTAACCTAACACTACACATAAACTTAACCATAACACTAACACTAACACTAACCCTAACACTAAACCTAAACCTAACACTAAAGCTAAACATAAACCTAACATGAACCCTAACAATAATCATAAACCTAATCCTAACACCAAACCTAACACTAACCCAAAAGATAACCTAACAGCAAACCTAACCCGAACCCTAACCATAATTTTCTCACTAACCTAACCTAACCCTAAACCTACACTAACCCTAACCCTAAGACGAACCCTAAACCTAAAACTAACCATAACCCTAACATTAACACTAATCCTAACCGTAACACTAACCCTGTACTATCCCTAACCCTAAACCTAAACCTAATACTAACCCTAACCCTAACTCTAAAGCTTACATTAAACCTAACCCTAACCATAAATGAAACAGTAACCGTAACCCTAACTGTAACACTAACCCAAACCCTGATTCTAACAATAAACTAACCCTAACCTTAACCGAAACCCCAAACCTAAGCCTGACTCTAACACAAACATTAACCCTAACACTAACACTAACACCAACCCTAACACTAACTCTGAAACAAAACCTAAGCCTAAACAGAACTCTAACCCAAACCCTAACCCTAAACCTAACACTAAAACTAACCCTAACACTAACTTTATCACCCACCTTAAACCTAACACTAACCATAACACTAAACCTAACCCTAACCCTAACCTAACACTAACACTAAACCTAAAACTATCCCTAAGCTTAACACTATCCCTAACCCTAACACTAACACTAAAATTAACCTAAATGTAAACATAACCTTAACACGAACCCTAATCCTAACCCTACAAACAACTGTAAACCTAAGCCAAATTCTAACCCTAACCCTAACAATAACCCTAATCATTACCCTAATAGTATCCCAAACACCAAACCTAACCCTAACCCTAACATTTATACAAATGCTAACTTTAATCTTAACCCTAAAACTAACTCTAATCCTAAACCTAACTTTAACCCTAACCCTAACCCTAAATCTAACACTAACCCTAACCCTAACACTCAACCTAACACCAATCTGAACACTAATACTAACCCTAAAACTAACACTATCACTAACCATAACCCTGAAACTAAAACTAAAACTAACACTAACCCTAACCCAAACATAAAACTTAAGCCTAACATGACAGTAACATTAATCCTAAACCTAATCCTAAACCTAAACCTAACACTAGCCCTAAACATATCCCTAACAAGAACCCTAATCCTAACACTAATTGTACTGCTAACAGGAACCTTAATCCTAACCCTAAAACTAACACTACCCATAAACCTAACCCTAACCCTAACAATCACCGTAAACCTAATCCTAATACTAACACTAAAACTGACCCTAACCAGAACACTAACCCTAACACTAACCCGAACCCTAACCCTAACACTTTCACTAAAAATAAACGTAACCCTAATTCTAGATGTAACCCTAACCCTAACCATAAACCTATGCCTAACATTAAGATTAAACCTTACCTAACGCTAACCCTAACACTATCCTAACACTAACCCTAACACTAATCTCAATCGTAACCCTAACCTAACTTATAGTAAACCTTAATCTAAACCTAAAGCAAATCCTAACCATAACCGTAACCCTAAACATAACCCTAACTGTAACCCTAACAAAAACCTTAACCCTAAACCAAACACTATCCTTCTCCTAATCCTAGCTCTAACCCTAAAAATAATTTTAAACTATCACTAATTCTAACCATAACCCTAAACCTTAACCTAAACCTTAACCTAACCCTAACCCTAACCCTACCACGAATGCTAACCCCAACCCTAAAGGTAACATGAAACTTAATCCTTACCATAACCCTAACCTTAATCTAACCCTAACCCTAACCCTAACCTAACACTAACCCTAACCCTAAACCTAACCCTATCACTAACCTTAATTCTGACCCTAACACTAATTCTTAAGTAACTCTAAGCATAACATTAACTCTAACACTAACCTTAGCCTATCACGAAACCTAACACGTATCCTAACCCTATCACTAACCCTAAACCTAACCCTAACACAAACCCTAATCCTTTCCATAACAATAACCTAACCTTAACCCTAACCCTAACACTAACACTAACCCTAACCCTTACACAAACAATAATCCTAACCCTAAAACTAACCATTATTCTAAACCTAAACCTAACCCTAATCCTACACCTAACCCTAACCCTAATCTTAACACATACCTTAAACTAACCCTAAACCTAACCTTGTCCCTAAATGTAACACTGTAACTAACCCTATCACTAACCCTAACCTTAACCATAATCCTAACTCTAATACTCACCTAATCCAAACCGTAAACCTAACACTAATCCTAACCCTAAATCAAACACTAATCCTAAACCTAACTATAACCCTTACCCAAACACTAATGCTAACCCTAACTTTAACTCTAACACTAATACTAACTCAATCCACAACCCTAACCCTAAACCTAATCCTAACAGTAACCCTAACCATAACCCTAACCATAAAGCTAACCCTAATACAAAACCTAACCCAAACACTAACCGAACACTAACCCTAATCCTAACCCTAACAATTACCCTAACACTAAACATAAATCTAACCCTAATACTAACACTAAATCTCACCATAAACCTAACCCCAACCTTAACACTAAATCTAACCCTATCCCTAACACTAACCATAAACCTAACTGTAACCCTATCCCAAACACTAATCCTAACCCAAACCCTAACCCTAACTGTAACAATAACCCTAAACTTAACCATAAACCTACACCTTACCCTAACACTAAACCTAACCTAACCTTTACACGAACCCTAACCCTTACCCTAACCATAACCCTAACATTAAACCACATCCTAAAAATAACCATAATAAAACCCCTAAATTTAACTCTAACCCTAACACAAACCCTAATCCTTACCAAACCTTAATCTAAACCTAAAGCAAATCCTAACCATAACCGTAACCCTAAACATAACCCTAACCTAACCCTAACCCTAACACTAACCCTAACACTAATTTTAACTCTAAACATAACACAAATCATCACCCCTACCATAACTGTACAACTAACACAAAACCTAACCCTAAGCCTAAACCTAACACTAACCCTAAACCTATCCCTTACTCTAACTGTAACACTAACATTACCCCTAACCATAACCCTAACCATAACACTAACCATAACACTAACCCTGACCCTAATTCTGATTCTAAATCTAACCCAACACTAACTCAAATCCCAACTCTAACACAAACCCTAACCCTAAACCTAACACTAACCCTAACACTAATCCTAAACTTAACCCTAAACCTAACTCTAAAATGAACTCTAACCCTAACCTGAACCCTAACCCTAACCCAACCCAATCACAAACACTAACCCTAAACCTAACACTAACCCTAACACAAAGCCTAAGCCTAACCCTAACCAAACCCTAAATGTAACCCTAATCCTAACCCTAACACAAACCCTAACCCTAATCCTAACCCTAAACTTAACACTAACCCTACCTAACCCGTAACCTAACTATAACCCAAAACCAAACACTAATGCTAACCCTAACCCTAACTCTAACACTAATTCTACCCTTGCCCTAACCCTAGCCCTACGTCTAACTCTATACCTTACCCTAAGCCAAATCCTCATCCTAATGCTACCCTATTCCTAAACATAATTCTTAGCGTTCCCCAAACCCTAACTCTATTACTAGTCCTAAATATAGCCCTCATTTTAGCTCTAACCCTAACTCTGACCCTTATTCTCACCATAACACTAACCCTAGAAATAAACCTGACCCTAACCCTAAACCGAACCCTAACACTACCTCTACCGGTAAACCTATACCTAAACCTAACAGTAACAGTAGCACTAGACAAAGCTAATTTTAAATAGAGTCATAAATCTAACCCTAGCCCTAAACAAAAACCTAGCACTAAGCCCTACAATAATCCTTAACCTAATGTAAAGACTAAAACTCTCACTAGACCAAATGTTAGTCCTAATTGTGGCTTTAAACCTAAAACTAACCCTAACCCCACAATGACCCTTAATCTAATAGAAACCCTAGCTCTAAACCTTATCGTAAACCAAAACCTAACCCTACAATTAGACTTATCCATAACCCTTACCCTAAAAGTAGCCATAACCATAACCCTCAAACTTACATTACCCAAGCCTTAATGTTAGCCCTAAACCTCACACAAATCCTAGCCCTTATCCTAGCCATAAAGCTAGCCCTAATCATAACCCTAACCATAACCTTAGACCTAACCCTAATGCTAACCCTCGCCCTAATCCTAATCCTAGCTCAAACTCTAATCCTTAGCCTAAAGATAACCCTAACCATAAACCTAACACTAGCCTTGACTCAAAACCTAACCCTCACCCTAGCCCTATCCATACCTCAAAGGCCTACACTTACCCTAACCCTAACCCTAACATTAACCCTAGGTCTAACCCTAACCCTAAACCTAATCCTAATCTTAACCTTAGCCCTAACCCTATCCAACACCCTAAAGAAATGCCTAACCCAAATGCTAACACTAGGCCTAATGATAACCCTATCGTTAACACTAACTCTATCCATTAGTCTAAACCTAACCAGAACCATAAACCTAATTCTATCCATTACCCTAACCCTAACCTGAACCCACAGCTAATTAAAGCATTAATCCTAAATCTTAACCTAAACCAAACCATACCCGGACTCTGACCCTAATAATACACCTAGCTATAAACTTAACCCTTACCCTACACCTAAACCTTACAATAGAGATAGACATAACCTAACACTAAAACTAATACTAAACATAAACTTAGACTAGACATTAGCCTTAGACCTACTCCTAGCCATAGCCCTAACACAAACCCTCAGCCTAGCCCTAAACCTAGTCTTAATCCTAACCCAAACACTAACCTTAGTCCTAACCCTAATTCTAACACTTGGCCTAGCCCTTAAGCTAGCTATAACTCTATTCCTACCTATAAATCCTAACTCTAACACTAACACTAACCCTAACATTAGGCCTAACCCTAACACTAACCCTAGAGCTAATCCTAGCCCTATTTTAGCCCTAACACTAAACTTACCCCTAACCTTAGATCAAAGACTAACTCAAACTCTCAAACGAGCCCTATTTCTAGTTCTAACCCTATCTGTTACCAAAACCCTAACACTAGCCCTAAACATAGCCCTAACCCTAGCAATAGCCCTAAACCTAGATCTAACAATAACAATAAATCTAAGCCTAAACTTCACCCTACCATTAGCCCTACCACTATTTGTAATCATAGAACTAGCCCTAAACCTAGGCCTAGTTCTAAAACAAAACTGAGCCATAGCCCTATACTTAACCCTACCTAACCTTAATGCTAGACCTCACATTTGCCCTATCCCTAACCCTAATCCTAGTTTTAAACCCAGCCTTAATCCTTACCCTGATCTTAACCCCAGACCTTCCCTAATTTTATCCATTGTCCTAGCACTAAACATAGCTGTAACATCATATCCTACCACGACACTAACCCTAACCCTAACCCTAACCCTAAACTAACCCTAACCCTATCCCTAACCCTACCACTAATCCTAACACTACGTCTAATTCTATCCCTTACCCTAAGCCAAACCCTCACCCTAATGCTACCCTAGTCCTAACACTAATCCTTAGCCTATCCCAAATCCTAACTCTATTACTAGTCCCAACCCTAGGCCTCATTCTATTTCTAACCCTAACCCAAACCCTGACCCTTATTCTGACCCTAACACTAACCCTAGATCTAAACCTGACACTAAACCTAAACCAGACCCTAACTCTACCCCTACCGGTAAACCTATACCTAAACCTAACAGTAACACTAGAACTAGACCAAACCTAATCCTAAATAGGTCATAAATCTAGCCCAAGCCCTAAAGAAAAACCTTGAACTAGCCCTAACAGTAACCCTTAACCGAACACAAAGACTAAACCTATCCCTAGACCCAACACTATTCCTAATTCTGGCCTTAACCCTAACCCAAACACTGATGCTTACTCTAGCACAAACCCTAGCTCTAATCCTTATCCTAACCCAAAACCTAACCCTAACACTAGACTTATACATAACCCTAACCCTAAAACTAGCCATAACCATAACCTGAGCTCTTACATTACCCATAGCCCTAACGCTAGCCATAAACATCACACAAACCTAGGCCTTATCTAGCCCTAAACCTAGTCCTAATTTTAACCCTAACTGTAATCCTAGACATAACACTAACCCGAAACCTTGACCTAGACCTAAACCTAGCTCAAACTCTAACCCTTTCCCTAATCATAACACTAACCCTAACCCTAAACCTAACCCCGACTCTAACCCTAACCCTCATCCTAGAGCTAATCCCCACTCATACCCTAATACTTACACTAAACCTAACCCTGACACTAACCGTAGGCCTAACCCTAACCTAGTCTTAATTCTAAATTTAACCCTAGCCCTAACATTAGCTCTAACCCTATCCATTACCCTAAAGATAAGCCTAAACCAAATGCTAACCCTAGGCCTAATGCTAACACTATCACTAAAAATAACCATATCCATTACTCTAAACCTAACCTGAATCCTAAAACTAACCCTATCCACTACCCAAATCCCTTAACAAACCCTAGTGCTAATACAAGCCTTAAACCTAAACCTTAACCTAAACCAAACCATGCCCAGACACTGAACCTAATGAAACACCTAACTCTAAACCTGACCTTACCATAAACCTAACACTTACACTAGACCTAGCCATAACCTAACCATAAAACTACCACTTACTTTGAACCTAGGCCTGACATTAGTACTAGCCCTACACTTAGCTCTAGCCCTAACACATATACTCATCCTGGCACAAAACCTAGCCTTGATCCTAAACTGAACCCTAATCCTAGACCTAAATCAAATTCTAACCCGAACTCTAGCTCTAAACCTAGCTATAACCCCATCCCTTCCCCTAAACCTAACCCTAATCCTAACACAAACACTAACCTTAACCCTGGTCCTAACCCTAGGCTTAACCCTGACACTAACCCTAGCCCTAATTCTAGCCCTAATTTATCCCTGACCCTAAACCTAAACCTAACCCTAGGCCAAAGAATAACTCTAATTGTACCCCAGTCGTATTTCTAGTTCTAACCCTATCCAAACCGTAACCCTAACACTAGCCCTAACCTTAATCCTAATGCAGGCCCTACCCCTAAACCTAGATCTAACCATAACAATAAATCTAAGCCTAAACCTCATCGTACCACTAGTCCTAACACTATCACTAATCCTAAAACTAGCACTAACCCTAGCCCTAGCTCTAAAACAAAACTGAGTATAGCCAAAACCTAACCCTAGTCTAATGGTAATGCTAGACCTGACATTAGCCCTATCCCTAATTCTTACCCTAACCCTAACCCAAAACCTAACCCTACTCCTATTCTTAATTCTAGCCCTAATTTGAGTACTATCCATAACCCTGATCAGTAACACTGATCCTGACTCTGACCCTAACACTAACCCTATCTGTAATCATCTCTCTAAACCTAAACCTAATCTAAACACTAGACCTTGAACTAGACCTAATGCTTTCTCTAAAACTAACCTTAATTTTTACTCTATTTCTTTCAATAGCCATAGTCCTACCTCATCCCTAACCTAAACCAAAATCTGGCCCTAATCTGATCCCTAACCCTAGCTTTAACCCTATCACTAACCCTCACCCTAGCCCTAACACTTAACCAAAACCTAACCCAAAAAATTAAACCTTGACCTAACCCGAACCATGGCACTAATCCTAACCATAACCATAGCCCTAACCCTAGCTCTAGTCTTATTTATTACCCTAACCATAACCCTAACAGATTTCTAACACTAGGCCTAAAACTAACCATAGACCTAACCTAACAATAACCCTATGCCTAACTGTAGCTTTAATCCTATCTATTACCCGAACCATAATCCTAATTGAATTCTATCCTTAGGGCTAACCTTAACACTATTCCAAACCCTAAGGCTGTCCATTACCCTAAACCTAAAATGAACCCTAAACCTAACCATATCCATTAACCTAACTCTAATACTAATCCTAATGCTAATTTGAACCCTAACCCTAAACCTTAACCTAACACATACCCTAAACCTGATTCTGACCCTAATAATACCCTAGCTGCAAAGCTGACCCTAACACTCAACCTAACCCTTACAATAGATCTGGCTATAAACCTAACCCTAAAACTATCCCCAACCATAACCCTAGATCTGACATTAGCCCTAGCAGTAATCCTAGCCCTAATCCTAACACAAATCCTAACCCTAATCCTAGCGCTAAGCCTAGACTTAATCCTAACCATAACTTAACCCTAGCCCTATCCCTAATTTTATCCTTTGACTTATCCAATAACGTAGCTGTAACATCATAACTTACTCTAATCCTTGCACTAAACCTAATCCTAAAACTAACCCTAGCACTAATCCCAGCCCTAAATTAGCCATAACCCTAATTCTAACTATTGCCCTATCCGTAAACCTAGCTATAAACCAATACCTTTCCCTAAACCTAACTCTATCCCTAACACATACACTATCCCTAAACCTAGCCGTAACCCTAAGACTAACCCTAGCACTAATCCTAGCCCTAAAGTAGCCCTAACCTTAAACATACCCCTAACCTTAGCCCTAACACTAAATCTAATTCTCGCCATAGCCCTATTTCTAGTTCTAACCCTATCTGTTATCATAACCATAACACTAGCCCTAACTTTAGCCCTAACCATAGCCCTAGCCCTAAACCTAGATCTAACCATAACAATTAATATAAGATTTAACTTCACCTTACTACTAGCCCTAACACTATCGATAATCCCAAAACTAGCCCTAACCCTATCCCTAGCTCTAATACAAAACTGAGCCATAGCTGTGGCTAACCCTCACCTAAACGTAATCCTAGACCTGACATTAGCCCTATCCCTAATTCTTACCCTAACACTAACACAAATCCTAACCCTACACCTAGGCTTAACCCTCACCCTAATTTGAATCCTATTCCTAATCCTAAAAGTAACACTGATCCTGACACTGACCCTAACACTAACCCTATCTCTAATCATCCCTCTAAACCTAAACCTAATATAAACACTAGATCTAGTCCTAATGCTAACCCTAATACTAGTGCTAATCAAAACCCTAGTTCTTACATTAACCATAGCCCTACACTAATCTAACCCAAAACCTAGCCCTAATCTGAACCCTAATGCTAGTTTTAAACATAGCCCTAACCCTATCACTAGCCCTAACACTTAACCTAAACCTAACCCTAAACTTAAACCTTGTCCTAACCCGAAACCTAAACTGAACCATAACCCTATTCCTAACCATAACACTAGCCCTAAACCTAGATAATACGTTTATCCATTACCCTAACCATAAACCTAAGCAAATTCTAACCCTAGGCCTAACCCTAACCATAGCCCTAACCTAACCATAATCCTAGTCCTAACTGTAACTCTAATCCTATCAATTACCAGAACCATATCTTTAACCAAATTCTATCCCTAGGCCTTACTGTAACCCTATGCCTTACCCTAACCCTGTTCATTATACTAAACTTAACCTGAACCTGAAACCTAACCATATCCATTAACCTAACCCTAATGCTAATTTTAGCCCTAACCCTAAACCTTAACCTAACCCATACCCTAAACCTGACTCTGACCCTAATAATACCCCTAGCTGTAAATCTGAACCTAATGCTCAATGTAACCCTTACAATAGACCTGGACATAAACCTAAACCTAAAAATATCCCTAACCATAACCCTAGAACTGATATTAGCCCTAGACCTAATCCTAGCCCTAACCCTAACACAAACCCTACCACTAATCCTAGCCCTTATCCTTATCCTAATCTTAACCGGAGCCCTAACCCTAATTTTATCCCATGCCCTAGCCCAAAATGTAGCTGTAACATCATACCTTACCCTAACCCTAACGCTAACCCTAATCCGAGCCCTAACTTTAGGCCCAAACCTAATACTAACCCTAGGGCTAATCCTAGCCCTAATTTAAACCTAATCCTAAACCAAATCCTATCCCTAGCCCTAAGACTAACTCTAACTCTCACCCTAGACCTATCCAAATTTCAAAACCTATCCCTTACCATAACCCAAACCTAGCCCTTTCCCTAGCCCAAACCCTAACTCTAACCATTACCCTAGCCCCAAACCTAGGATAAGGGCTAGATTTAGTGTGATGCTAGGATCCTA
>NW_026006708.1:84715-91192 GCF_001458135.2 Marmota marmota marmota
AAACTACACCTAGCCCTAACATTAACCATAAAACTAGTCTTAATCATTACACTAGTTCTTACATTAGCCATAGCCCTAACCTATCACCAAACCTAGCCCTAATCCAAGTCCTACATTAGCTTTAACCCTAAAGCTAACCTTAACAATAACCCTAGTCCTAACTGTAACCCTAAGCCTAACCCTAGACGTAATACTAACCATAAACATAGCCTTAACCCTAGCTCTAACCCTATTCTTTACCCTAAGATAACTATAATCCTTATGATAACCCTAGGTGGAACCCTAATCCTAGCACTAGACTTAACCCTATCTATTAACCTAAACCTATCCTGAACCCTAAACCTAACTGGGTCATTACCCGATCCCTAAACATAAGACTAATTTGAGCCCTAAACCTAAACCTTAACCTAACCCAAACCCTAAACTTGACCCTAACTCTCAAAGTACCCATAGCTCAAAACCTGACCTAACTAGAAACCCAAACTTTACAATAGACCTAGCCATAAACCTAACCCTAAAACTATCCCTCCCCATACACTAGAACTGGCATTAGCCCTAGCTCTAATCTAGCCCTTACCCTAATACAAAACTTAGCCCACATCCTAGCAAGGAACCTCACCTTAATCATAACCCTAACCCTAATGTTAACCCTAATCTTAACCGTAATTCTCACCCTAGCCCTAAAACTAGCTATATTCCCATCCCTTAACAAAAACCTAACCCTAATCCTAAACCTAACAATAACCCTAGCCCTATTCCAAGCCCTATTTTAGCCCTATCCATAACCTTAACCTTAGCCCTAAGACTAACTCCAACTCTCACACTAGCCTTATATCTAGTTCTAACCCTGTCCCTTACCATCACCATACAACTAGCCCTAAATGTAGCCCTACCCTAGCCCTATACTTAGGCCTATCACAAAACCTAGATCTAAACCTAACTCTAAATTTAACCCTAACCCTAAGACTAAGCCTAACCATAACTGTACTCTTATCCCTAATCCTTAACCTAAGCCTAAATCTCACACTTACACTAGCCCTAACCCTAAGACTAATCTCTAAACTAGCTCTAACCCTACCCCTAGCCCTAAAACAAAACCAAGTCATAGCCCTAACAATAACCCTTGATCTAAACCAAACACTAACCCTACACCTATCCCTATCCCTATCCCTAATTATAGTCTAACCCTAACCTGAAAACTAACCCTTACCCTGACTCTGACCCTAACACTAAACCTGGCTCTAAACACCATCGTCACCGTAAACCTAACCTTAAACTAAACCTAGATCTAACTCTAAACCTATAACTACCTGTAATCATAAACCTTCTTCATACATTAGTGGTAGCCTTAACCATAGCCCTAACGTAACACAAAACCTAGCCTTAATCTGAGTCCTAAATGTAACTTTAATGCTAAAATTAATCCTAACCCTAACCCAAACACTAGCCCTAATACTATACATAACCCTAGCCCTAACCTTAGGGCTAACTCTATCCATTACCATAACGATAACCCTAACCCTTCTGATAACCCTAGGCCTAAACCTAACCCTAACCCTATACTTTGCATTAAACCAAACCTAAACCCTAAACCTAACCATGTCATTACCCTAACCCTAAATCTAACACTAATTCTATCCATGCACCTAAACACTAACTTAACCCAAACCCTAATCCTGACACTGATTCTAAAAAATAACCCTAGATCTAAACCTGACCCTATCCAAAAACCTAATGCTTACACTGGACCAAGCCATAAACCTAACACTAAATCTATCCCTAACTGTAACCCTAGACCTGACATTAGCCATAGCCCTAATACTATCCCTAACCCTAAAACAAATCCTAGTCTTCACCATAGCCTTAATCCTAACCCTAACCCTAACCCTAACCCTAGTTCTGACCCTAATACTAACCCTCGCCCTTGCCCTAAGCCTAGCTATAACCACATCTCTTACCCTAAATTAAACACTAACTCTAACCCTAACCCTAGGGGTAACCATTGCCTTATCCTTAGCCATCGCACTAACCCTAGATCAAAATCTAAATCTAAATCTAACACTAATTCAATGCTGAAGCCTAATCCTAAAACTAGCCCTAAACCTAGCCCTAACATAACCCTAGCCATAATTTAGCCCTATCCCCAAACTTAACACTAACCGTAGCTCTAAGACTAATTCTCTCATACTAGCCCTATCACTAATTCTAACCCTATCCCTTACCATAACCCTAACCCTAGCCATAACCCTAGTGCTAGCCCTTTCCCTATCCTTATCCCTAGCACTAACCTTAGGCAAAATGTAACTCTAAAAGTAGCCTTAAGCCAAAGCCTAAGCCTCACCCTAACACTAGCCCAAAACATAACACTAATCCTAAAATGAACCCTAACGCTAGCCCTAGCCATAAAACAAAACCGAGCCATAGCTCTTACCCTAAACATTAACCTAAACCAAACCCTAACTTTACACCTAGACCTAAACCTAGCCCTAATTCCATTTGGAAGCTGAACCCTAAAACTAATCCTGAACCTGACACTGACCCTAACACTTCTAGCTCTAAACATCACCCTAAGAGTAAACCTAACCCTAACACTAAACCTAGTACTAAAACCCTAAAACTAGCCCTATTTGTAAACCTAGTACTTACATTAGCTGTAATCTTAAACCTAGCCCTAACATAACCAAAAACCTAGACCTAATCAGATCCCTAACCCTAGTTTTAATCCTAAAATAACCATAACACTAGCCCTAATTGTAACCATAATGCTAGCCTTAAAAATTATCTCTAAATCTATCCATTAACATAACCATAACCCAAACCATAATGATAAACCTAAGCATAAACCTAACCCAATCCCAAATCCTAACACTTCCATTACCCTAAACCTAACCTGAATCTGAAATCTAAACCATTCATTACCCTAACCCTAATCCTAAAACTAATTCAAGCCCAAACTTGAAACTTTAACCTATCCCAAACCCTAACTCAGACATTGAACCTAATAATATTCCTAGCTCTAAACTTGATGGTAACCCAACACCTAGCCCTTTGCCCAGACTTAGCCATAAACCTAACCCTAAAACTATCTTTAACCATAATTCTGGACCTGAAATTTGCCCTAGCCCTAATCCTAGTCCTAACCCTAAAAACACACCTAGCCCTCATCCTAGGCCTAAACCTAGCCTTAATCATAACCCTATCTCTATCCCTACACCTAACCCTAATTCTAACTGTCACTCTACCTCTAAACCTAGCTATAATGTCATCCCTTACTCTAAATTTAAACCTAACACTAACCCTAACCCTAGGCTTAAGCTAAACGCAAAACCTAGCCCTAATCCTACCCCTAATTTAGCTCTATATCTAACCCTATCCTAACCCTAGCCCTAAGACTAAATCTAAGTCTTGCCCTAGCCCTAGCCTTAGTTCTATCCCTATCCGCTACTATAAACCTAACACTAGCCCTAATACTTGACCTAATGTTACTCCCAGCCCTAATCATAACTCTAAATCTAACCTTAAACCTAAGCATAAGCCTAACACTAAAACTAGCCCTAACCCTAATGATAATTTAAAACTAGCCCTAAACCAATCCTAGCAGTAAACCAAAACTGAGCAATAGCTCTAACCGTAAACCTTAACTTAAACCAAACACTAACACTAAACTTAGACCTAAACCTAGTCCTAATTAGAGTCATAAGCCTCATCTAAAAACTAAACCTGAACCTAACTCATATCCTAAGACTCACCCTAGATCTAAACACTGCCCTAAACTCAAACCGAACACTAACATTAACAATAGCCCTAATTGGAGTGTCAATGCTACCCTAAAACTAACCATGACCCTGATTCCAATCCTAACAAGAATGTAGCTATAAATATCACCTTAACCTTAAACCTAACACTATCACTCAAACTACCCCTAAACCTAACCAAAAAACTAACCCTGATGGTAACCCTAGTTCTTACATTAGCTGTTGCCCTAATCCTAGCCCTAACAATAACACAAAAGCTAGCCTTAAACTGAGCCCTAAACCTGGTTTTTACTCTAAATCTCACCCTAACCATAGCCCTATCCCTAGATCTAAATAAATCCCTTACCCTAAGTGAAACCCTAAACCTAAGAGTAACCGTAGACCTATCACTAGTCTTTAGACTAACCAAAACCCTAACCCTATTAACAGTGCAATCCCTAGACTTCATTTTAGCTCTAACACTATCCCAAACCCTAATCCTAACCCTGACCCTTATTCTGACCCTAACAGTAAACCTAGGTCTAACCCTAACCCCAACCATAACCCCAAATTTACCATAATCCTATCCCTAGACCTAACTCTGAACTTAACTTTCAGCCTAGCCTTAATCATACCTCAGAACCTAACCCTTACACTAAACATAACCCTAAACATAATCCTAGTTCTAACCCTCACCTTAACCCTAACACAAGACCTAATTTTAACCATAACCCTAGCCCTAACCTTAACTCTAACTGTACCCATTACCCTAAACATAACCCTTACTATAATGCTAACCCTAGGCTTAACCCAAATACTATTGCTTTCCCCAAACCAATCAATTACCCTAAACTACCCTGAAGCCTAGACCTAATCCAATCATTATGCTAACCCTAACCCAAATGCTAATTCAAGCCCTAACCATAACCTCAAATCTAAATGAAACCCTAACACTAACCGTGACCCTATTAATTCCCCTAGGTATAAACCTGACTCTTACCCTACCTAACCTTTACACTAGACCTAGCCATAAACCTAACCCTAAAACTATTCCTAACCTTAACCCTAAACGTGATAGTAACTCTGACCATAATCCTAGACCTAACCCTAACACAAACCCTAGCCCTTATACTAGCCCTAAACATAGCCTTAATTTTATCCCTAACCCAAACCCTATGCCTAACCCTAACACTAACCCTAGCACTAATCTTAGCTCTAATTTAGCCCTATTACTAAACCTAACCCTAACCATAGCAGAAAGACTAATTCTAACTCTCACCCTATCTCTAACCCTAGTTCCAACCCTATCCCTTACTAGAACCCTAATCCTAGCCCTAACCCTTCGTCTAATCCTAGCCCTATTAATGGCCCTGGCCATAACCCTAGATCTAACCATAACTATAAATCTAACCCTAAACCTAAGCTTAAACCTAAACCTAACACTAGCCCTAACGCTAGTGCTAATCCTAAAACTACCCCTAACACTAGCCATAAAACAAAACCGAGCCATAGCCATAATCCTAATCCTTATCCTAAACCAAACCCTAACCCTACACCTAGCCCTAACCATATCTTAATTCTAGTCCTAATCCTAACCTGAAAACTAACCCTGACCCTGACTCTGACCCTAACACTAACCCTGGTTCTAAACATTATCATCACCATAAACCTCAACCTAACACTAGACGTAAACCTTCCTCTAACCCTATAACTAGTGCTAATCATAACCGTACTTCATACATTAGCCATAGGCTTAACCATAGAACTAACATAACCCAAAACCTAGCTTTAAACTGAGTAGGAAACTTAGCTTTAACCCTAAACTTAAACCTAACCCTAACCGAAATCTAGCCCTAAACCTATACATAACCGTAGCCCTAACCTTAGGTCTAAACCTATTCATTACCCTAAAAAAAACCCTAACCCATAAGCTAACCTTAGGCCTAACCCTAACTCTATCCATTACACTTAACCAAACCTAAACCCTAAAACATACCCTGTCATTACCCTAAACCTAAATCCTAACCTAACCCAAACCCTAACACTGACCCTGATCCTAAGAATAACCCTAGATATAAACCTGTATCGTACCCTAAACCTAATCCTTACACTGGACCAAGCAATAAATCTAACATTAAATCTAGCCCTAACTATAACCCTAGACCTGATATTAGCCCCAGCCCTAATACTTTCCCTAACGCTAATACAAACCCTAAACCTCATCCTAGCCATAAACCTAGCCTTAATCATAACCCTAACCCTAACTAAGCCCTAACCCTAATACTAACCCTTGCCCTAGCCCTAAACCTAGCCAAAACCACATCTCTTAACCTAAACATAACCCTAACTCTAACCCTAACCCTTTTCATCACAATTGCCCTATCCTTAGCCATAGCTTTAACACTAGATCAAAACCTAACTTTAAATATAACCCTAACTCGATGCCTAAACCCAAAACTAATCCTAACCCTGATGCTAATTCTGAAACTAGCTCTAAGCCTAGCCCTAACACTAACCCTAGCTGTAATTTATCCCTATCCCTAAGCCTAACCCTAACCCTAGCCCTAGCCCTAAGAATAACTCTAACTCTCAAAATGACCCTATCACTCATTCTAATCCTATCCCTTTCCATAAACCTAAACCTATCCCAATCCTAGTCCTAACCCTTGCCCTATCCTTAGCCCTAGCACTAACCTTAGATAAAAACCTAACTCTAAATTTAACCCTAAATCGAAGCCTAAGC
>NW_026006708.1:95117-139062 GCF_001458135.2 Marmota marmota marmota
ATAAATCTAAACCTCAATATATCCCTAACGTAAACCTAGACCTCACAGTAGCCCATGTCCTAATTCTTCCCATAACACTAAAACAAACCCTAGCACTCATCCTAGCCCTAAACCTACCCTTATTACTAAACAAAACCATAACATGAGTTCTAACTGAAATTCTAACCTTTGACCTAGCCCTAAAACTATGTCTAACCCCATCCCTTCCCCTAAACCTAACCCTATCCCTAAACCTAAACATAAGCCAAAACTAGGCCTAACCCTAAGACAAACACTAGACCTCATCCTAGCCCTAATTTAGCCCTAAGACTATCTATAACTCTCGCCCTATTCCTATTTCTAGTTCTAACCCTATCCCTTACCATAATCCTTTAACTTGCCTTTACATTAGCTCTAAGCCTAGCTCTTGCCATAATCCTATATCTAACCCTAACTCTATATCTAACCCTAACCCTAAGCTAAACCTCTAGCTAACACCAGCCATAACACTAATGATAATCCTAAAACTAGCCCTAACCTAGTGCTAGCCCTACAAAACAACTGAGCCATAGCCCTAACCCCAACCTTTGACATAAACCAAACCCTATGACTACACCTAGCCCTATAACTAGCTCTAATTTGAGTCCTATCCCTAACCCCAAAACAAACCCTGACCCTGACTCTGACCCTAGCACTAACCCTAGATCTAAACATCACTCAAAACGTAAACCTAAACCTAACCCTAGCACTAGCCATAACCCTAACCCTAAAACTAGTTCTAATCATAACCCTAGTTCTTACATTGGCTGTAGCCCTAAACCTTGTCCTTATCTAACCCAAATCCTATCCATAATCAGATTCCTAACACTACCTTTAACCCTAATCATAACCCTAATTCTAGCCCTAACCCTTACCCTAAACCTAACCCAAACCCTAACCCCTAACATAACCCAAAACCTAACCCTAACCCTAGCCTTAATCCTGACCATAAACCTAGCCCTAACCCAAGCTGTAACCCTATACATTACCCTAATACTAATCCTAACCCTAATGCTAACCCTAGGATAACCCTAAACCTATTCCTAACCCTAAACTTATACATTACTCTAAACCTAACCTGAACCCTATACCTAACCATATCCATAAACCTAATCCTAACCCTAATAATCTAAAGCCTAAAACTATCTCTAACCATAATCCTAGACCTGACATTAGCCATAGCCCAAATGAAGCCCTAGCCCTAAAACAAACTCCAGCCTAATCCTAGCCCTAATCTTAGTCTTAATCATAAACCTAACCCTAACCTTAGATCTAACCCCAATTTTAACCCTAGCCCTAGTTCTAAAACTAGCTATAACATCATACAAAACCATAACCATAACCATTAACCTAGCCATAAACCTAGGGTCAGACTTAATACTAACCCTATCTCTAATCCTAGCTCTAATTAAACCCTATATCTCACCCTAAGTCTAAGCCTAAGACTATCTCTAACTCTCGCCTTAGCCCTATCCCTAGTTCTAACCCTATCCCTAATGATAACTCAAACCCTAGCCCTATCCCTAGGCCTAAACTTCACTGTAGCCCTAACCCTAAATCTAACCCTAACTCTAAATCTAACCCTAAACCTAAGCCTAAACCACACCCTAACACTAGCTCTAACCCTAACGCTAATTTGAAAACTAGCCCTAACCCAAGCCCTTGTTCTCAAGCAAAACCAAGCCATTTCACTGACCTTAAATTTTAACCTAAACCAATACCTAACCCTACACCTAGCCCTAACCATAGCACTAAATCGAGTCCTAACCCTAACCCTAGTACTAATACTAACCCTAACTCTGACCTTAACACTAAGCCTTGCTCTACACATCATCCTCTCCCTAAACCTAAACCTAACACTAGACCTCGCCCTAAACCTAACCCTAAAACTAGCCCTTATTGTAATGTCAGTTCTTAAATTAGCCATAGCCCTAAACCTAATACAAAACCTAGCCCTAATCCAAGGCCTAACCCTAGCTTTATCCCTAACCCTATCCCTGGCCCTAATCCTAACCCTATCCCTATTTCCAATCCTAGCTCTAACCCTATTTCTTACACTTAGTCAAACCCTCACCCTATTGCTACCTTAGTACTCACCATAATTCTATGCCTACCCCAAACCCTAACTCTATTACTAGTCCTAATCTTAAACCTCATTCTAGCTCTAAACTTAACCCAAACCCTAACTCTAACTATGACATTTATTCTGACCCTAACACTAAACCAGGGTTCAATCCTGACCCTAACCCTTTTCTGAAACATAACACAAGCCCTACCATTAACCCTAAACATAAACCTAACAATACCATTAGCCCTAGACCTAAACCTAATCCTAAATATAGCAATAACTGTAGCCTTAGCCCTAAAAATAACCCTTAATTTAAACCAGACACTAACTCTACACCTAGACCTAACCCTAGTCTTCATTCTGGACCTAACCTTAAACCTAATCCTAACCTGAACACTGACACTTACCCTAACAAAAACTCTAGCTCTAAACCTTATCCTAACACAAAAAAAACTAACCTTATCACTAGACGAACTCCAAATCTAGCCATAAACATAACTCTAGCTCTTACAATACCAATATACCTAACACTAGCCCTAAACCTCACAAAAAACCTAGCCCTAATTACAGCCCTAAACCTAACACTAAGCATAATTCTAACCCTAAACCTAGCCCTAAACCTAACCACAAACCTCTTTCTAGCCCTAACCCTAGCTCAAACCCTAAACCTTACCCTAAAATAACACTAGCCCAAACCCTGAACCTCACCCTAATTCTAGCCCTAATCCTAACTGTAACCATAGCCCAAATCCTAGCTCTAATTCGATCCATTACACTAATCATAACCCTAAAACTAATGCTAAACCTAGCCCTAAACATAACCAGAAAATTACACTAACCCAGACTGTAAACTTAACCCTCGCCCTAGCCTTAAACCTAGCTCAATCCCTAACCCTTACACTTAACCTAATCCTAACACTATCCCAAGGCCTAACCCTAAACCTAACTCCAGCCCTAATCCTAACCTTAACCCTAGCCCTAATCCTAGCTCAAACCCTACCCATTACTCTAACCCTAAACTTAACCCTAATGAAAACACTAGACCTAAAGCTAAACTTACCCTAACCCTAAACATAAACCTAAATTAGAACTAACAGTGAACCTAACCCTAACCCTAAACCTAAGCTAGCTCAAACGCTAACCCTAATTCTAACCCTAAACCTAACGCTAACCTAAACCAAAACCTATCTTTAACCTGACATCTAAACTTATTACCCTAAACCTAATGATAACTGTAGCCCTAACCATTACACTAACTATGACCATAACCCTAGACCAAACCATAAATTAATGTTAGCCATAGCAAAAATTCTAGCTCAAACCCTAAACCGTATCCTAAACTTAATTCTAGGTGTAACTCTCTCCCTAACCCTGAAATTAACTATAACTCTAGCCCTAATCCTAACCATTATCCTAGCCCTAACTCTAGGTCTAACCCTACAAATTACCCTAACAATAACCATAACCCTAATGCTAACCATAGGCCTAACCCTAAACCTATCACAAACCCTAACCATAACCATTACCTTAAATTTAACCTAATCCTAAACCTAACACTATCCATTACGCTAACCCTAATTCTAACCTTAATGTTAATTTGAGCCTTAACCATAAACCTTAACCCAACCCAAACATGAAGCCTGAAATTGACCCTAATAATAGTCCAGCTCTTAATCTGACCCTTTCCCTAAACGAAACAGGAAACACTTTAATGTGACCTAGCCATAAACCTAACCCTAAAATTATCCCTAACTATAAACCTAGACCTGTCATTAGTCTTAGCCCTACTTGTTGCCCTAAACCTAACACAAAACCTAACCCTAATCCTGGGCTTAAATCTAGCCTTAATCCTAAACATAACCATAACCCTAGCCCTAATCCTAAAGCTGAAAAGAAAACTAGCCCTAACCCTAACCATAGCACTAAAACAAAACCGAGCAATAGGCCTAACACTAAGCTTAACTTAAACCAAACACTAGCACTACACCTAGATCTAACCCTAGCCCTAATTCAAGTCCTAATCATAACCTTAAAAATAACCCTGAACCTGACTTATATCCTAACACTCATCCTAGCTCTAAACACCACACTAAAGTTAAATTGAACCCTAACACTAAACCTAGCCCTAATTCGAGTCCTAACCCTAACCTTAAAACTAACACTGACCTGACTGATATCCAAACACTAACTCTAGCTCTAAATATCACCCTATTCTTAAATCTAACCTGAACACTTGACCTACCCCTACCCCTAACCCTTAGTGTAATCCTAGTTCTTATATTAGCCATTGTCCTAACCCTAGCCTTAAACCTCACACAAAAACTAGCCTTAACCTGAGCCCTAAACCTAGCTTTAACTCTAACCATAAACCTACCCCTAGCCCTAACCTTATGCCTTACCCTGAGCAAAACCTTAATCCTAATGGTAATCCTAAACCTATCCCTAATCCTTAGGCTAACCAAATCCTAACCCTATTAATAGTCCTAACACTAGATCTCATTCTAGCTCTAATGCTATCCCAAACCCTAACCCTAACCGTGACCCTTATTCTGACCATAACATAAGCCCTAGGTCTAAACCTGACCTTAACCCTAAATGAAACCCTAACACTAGCCCTACTTGTATCCTTGTACCTAAACCTAACCCTACCACTAGCTCTAGACCTAAACCTAATCCTAAATCTAGCCTGAACTCTAGCTCAGACCTAAACAATATCCTAGCCCTAGCCCTAAAAAATACATTTACCTAGCCAAAACTCTAACTCTACCCCTAGACCTAAACCCAGTCCTAATTTTGGCATTAACCCTAACTTTAACTCTAACCCAAACACTGACTCTGCCTTTAACACTAAACCTAACTCTAAACCTGAAACTAACTAAAACCTAAACCTAATTCTAGACCCAGCCATAAAAGTAGCCCTAATCATAACCATAGATCTTACATTACCCATAGCCCTAACCCTAGGCCTAAACCTAACTCTAAACATAGAGCTAAATTTAGGCCTAAACCTAGCCCTAAATAGAACCCTCACCCTAACACTAGCCATATACCTAACCCTAGCCCTCACATTAGTCCTAAGATAGCTCAAAGCCTAACCTTTACCCTAAACATAAGCCTAGACCTATCCCTAACTCTCACCCTAACCCTAGTGCAAATCCTAAACTTAACCTAGCCCTAAACCTAGCTCTAATCCTACCCACGATCCTAACCCTAAACCTAAACTTATTGATAATCCTAGACCGAACCCTAATGTTAACCATAAACCTAACCGGAAAACTAACCACAGACATGACCCTAAAATTAAGCTCAGCATAGCTCTAACTCTAGATCAAACCATAAACCTAACCATAAGCATTAATATAACCATATCTCTAATCCTAAACCTATCACTAATTATAACTGTAAACAAAATATAAACCTAACCTAACCTTATCCGTTACCTTAACCCTAAACCTAATGATAATGATAACTCTAGCCCTAACTCTAACCCTAACCCTAAAACTACCGTAATCCTATCCCTAGACCTAACCCTAAAAGTAGCCCTAATTCTAGCTCAAAACCTAACCTTTATGCTAAACATAACCCTAAACCTAACACTAACCCTAGTTCTAACAGTAACTCTAACCCTAATTCAAGGCATATTTCTAACCATAACTCTAGTTCTAACCTAACCTCTAACCCAATCAATTCCCCTAACCATAAACCTTACCCTAATGCTAACCCTAAGCCTAACCCTAGCCCTATCACTAATGCTAACTGTATCAATTAACCTAAACCAAACCTGAACCTTAAAACTAACCCTATCTATACCCTAACCCTAACCCTAATGGTAATTTGAGCCTTAAACCTAAATCCTTACCTAAGCCAAATCCTAATCCTAATAATTCCTCGAGCTCTAAACCTGACCCTTACCCTAAACCTAACACTTACACTAGACATAGCCATAAGCCTAACCCTAAAACAATCTTTAAACATAACCCTAGACCTGATATTAGCCCTAGCACTAATCCTAGCCCTGAATCTAATACAAACACTAGCCCTCATACTAGCCCTAAACCTAGCCTTAATCATAACCCTAACCCCAACACTAGACCTAAACCTAACTCTAACCCTCACCCTATGTCTAATCCTAGCTGTAATGTCATTCTTTATCCTAATCTTAAACCTAACCCTATCCCTATCACTAGGCCTAAGCTGTACACTAACCCTAGTTCTAATTCTAGCCCTAATTTAACCCTATCCCAAACTCTAACTTTAATTTTAGCCCTCTCCCAAACTCTAACTCTCACACTAGTCCTATTCCTAATTCTAAAACTATCCCTTACCATAACTCTAACCCTGGCCCAAACCCTTCCTTTATCCTTAATCCTAGCCTAATCCTAGATCTAACGTAACTATAAATGTAACCCTAACTCTACGTATAAGTCTAACACTAACATTAGCCCTAACCCTAATACTAATTGTAAAACTAGCCCTAACTCTAACCCTAGGACTAAAACAAAACCGAGTAATAAATGTAACCTTAAACCTTAACTTAAACCAAAAACTAAACTAAAACAAAAACTAATCCTAGCCCTAACCTATAAAATATACCTGACCCTGACTCATATCCTAACATTCACTCTAGCTCTAAACATAACACAAATCTTAAAACAACCCCTAACAGTAACCCTAGGCTTAACCCTAAACGTAACCATAATCCTACCTGGAAAACTAACAATAGACCTAACTCTAAAACTAACACTCGCCATAGCCCTAATCCTAGCTCAAAACCTAACCTGTACCATCAAGCTAAACATAACCGTAGCCTTAACATTAACCCTAAAACTAAATGTAACCCTAAACCTAAACCTAAACCTACATCTAACCATATCCATTACACTAACCCTTATCCTAATCCTAATGATAACACTAGCCCTAACCTTAACCCTAAACCTAAACCTACCATAATCCTGTCCCTAGACCTAAGGCTGAACCTAATCCTTGACATAGCCCTAGCACTAACACTAGCTCAAATCCTAGCCCTTACCCTAAACATAACCCTAGCCCAAAACCTAACCCCAATCCTAGTCCTAATCCTAAACATAACCATAGCCCAATCCTAGCTCTAACTCTATCCATTACCCTAACCATAACCCTAAACCTAAGGCTAAACCTAGCGCTAACCCTAACCCTAACCCTAACTCTATCCCTAGCCCTGATTCTAACATGAAGCCTCAACTTAGCCCTAACACTTACTCAATCCCTGACCCTTAACCTTAATCCAACCATAAGAAAATTATAAGTCTAACCCTAACCCTAACCCTAGCCCTAATCCTAAACTTAAGACTAGATTTAACCTTAGCTCTAGCCCCACCCATTACCCTATCCCTAACCATAAATGTCATGATAATCCTAGCCCTAACCCTAAACCTACTGTAACCCTAAATGCAAACCTAACCCTAGAACTAACCATAATCCTAATCCTTGCCATAGTCCTAACCCTAGCTCAAACTCTAACAATTATGCTAAACTTAACACTAACATTAGCCCTAATCCTAACCCTAACCCTAACCCTAACCCGACATCTAAAATTGTCAATTACATTTACCCCAATGATAACCCTAATCCTAGCCCTAGACCTAATCCTCAACCTAACCCTATCCTTAGCACTAACCCTAGCTCAAACCCTAACACATACTCTAAACCTAACGCTAGCCTTAACCCTAACCCTAACCCTAACTCTAGTCCTAATCCTAAACATAACCCTAGCCCTAACCCTAGCTCTAAACCTATCTATTACTCTAATGATAACCATAAACCTAATGCTAACCCTAGGCCTAACCCTAACCCTATCCATTACCCTAAACCTAACCTGAAGCCTAAACATAACCTTATCCATTACCCTAACCCTAACTCAAACCTAATGCTACTTTGAGACATAAAACTAAACCTCAACCTAACCAAAACCCAAAACCTGACTCTGACTATTACAATACCCCTAGTTCTCAACTTGAACCTCACCCTAAACCTAACTCTGACACTATACCTAGCCGTAAATCTTACCTGAAAACTATCCCTAACCATAATGCTAGACGTCATATTAGCCCTATCCCTAATTCTTGCCATAACCCTAAAACAATCGCTAGCCTTCATCCTAGCCATAAAACCTATCCTTGATCCTAACCCAAACCTGAACTCTAGCCCTATTCCTAATTTTATCCCTCGCCCTAGTTCTTAACTTTGCTATAACCCCATCCCTTCCCCCAAATCTAACCCTAACTCTAAACCTAGACTTATCACTTACACTATCCTAGACCTGATCCTAGCCCAAATTTAGCCCACCCTACCACTAGCACTAAAACTAATTCTAACTCTCACCCTAGACCTAGTTCTAGATCTAACCCTATCCCTTACCATAACCCTTACACTTGCCCTAACCTTAGCTCTAACACTAGCCCTAGCCCTAACTCTAGAACTAACCATAACTCTAAGTCCAACCCTAACCCTAAGCCAAAACCTTGCACTAACACTAGCCCTAACACTAACACTAATCCTAAAACCAGCCCTAATCTAGTTCAAGCCCTAAAACAAAACTGAACCTCAGCCCTAACCCTAACCCTTAACCTAAACCAAAACCTAACCCTACACCTAGCCCTAACCTTAGCTCTAATTCCAGTCCTAACCTAAACCTAAAACTAATCTTGAGCCTGACTCTGACTTTACTCTAACCCTAGCTCTAACATCACCCTAAAAGTATACCTAAACCTAAAACTAGAACTAGCCCTAAAAGTAGCCCTAATCATAACTCTAATTCTTACATTAGCCATAGCCCTAATCCTATCCCTAACCTAACAAAAAAATCTAGCCCTAAACTGAGCCCTACATCTTGTAAGCGAAATTCTAAACCTATCCCTAACCATTATCCTAAACTGAAACCTAACCTTAAAAATGGCCCTAAGCCTAAATCTAACCCTAGACTTAATCCTAACCATAATCCTAGTCCTAAATCTAGCTCTAACCCTATCTATTACCCTAAACATAACCCTAAACCTAATGCTAACCCTAGCCTTATAGTTAACCCTAATTCGAAACCTAGACCTGACACTAACCCTAACTGTCGCCCTGGCCCTAAACATAGCTCAAACCCTAACACTTACTCTAAACCTAACCCTAACACTAACCCTAGGCCTAACCCTATCCCTAACCTAGCCCAAATTCTAACCATAACACTAGACCTAAACCTATCCATTACCCTAAATATAAGCCTAAACAATGCATAGTTCTAAACATAGCTCTAACCCCACCCATTACCCTAACCCTAACTATAAAGGTCATGATAACACTAGCCCTAATCCTAAACCTACTCTAACCCTAACTGTAAATATAAACCTAGTCCTAATCTTAAACCTACTCTAACCCTAACTGTAAACCTAACCCTAGACCTAACTGTAAACCTAACCCTTGCCATAGTCCTAATCCTAGCTCAAACCCTAAGAGTTACACTAAACCTAACACTAAACCTAGTCCTAAACCTAAATCTAACCCTATCCATTTTGGCCTAACCCTAAACCTTTTGCTAACACTAACCCTATCCATTACCTAAATCGATCCTGAACACTAAACCTAACCCTATCAATTACGCTAACCCGAACCCTATCCCTAACCATAATGCTAATTTGAGCCCTAAAACTAAACTAAAACCTAACCTAAACTCTGAACAAGACACTGAATCTAATAACACACCTAGCTCTAAACCTGTCGCTTACCCTAAACATAACCCTTAAACTAGACCTAGCCTTAAAAGTAACCTTAACAGTATCCCTAACCGTAACCCTAGACCTCACATTAGCACTCTACCTAGTTCTTGCCTTAAACCTAACACAAGACTCAGCCCTCATGCTAGCCCTAAAACTAGCCTTAATCCTAACCCAAAACCTTTCCCTAGCCCAAACCCTAATTTGAACTTTTGCCCTAGTTCTGAACCTAGGTATAACCACATCCCTTCCCCTAACCCTAACCTTAACAATAACTAACAATAACCCTCACCTAACCCGAGGCCTAATCCTAACACTAACCATAGGTCTAATCCTAGCAGTAATTTATTGCTAACTGTAACCCTAACTCTAACCCTAGCCCTAAGATTAACCTCAACTCTAGCCCTAGACCTATTTCTAGTACCAACCTTATCTATTGCCTAACCTTAACACTAGCCCTAACCTTAGTCCTACCCCTAGCCATAGTCCTAACCTAGAACTAAATCTAACTCTAAACCTAACCCTAACTCTAAACCTAAACCTCACCCTAACACTAGCCATAAGCCTAATTCTAATTTGAACTAGCCATAGCCCACAAACAAACTGAGCTATAGCCCTAATACTAACCCTTAACCTAAATCAAATCTTAATGTTACACCTAGTTCGAATCCTATCCCTGCAACTAATACTGACCCTGACACTGACCCTATAACTAACCATACTCTGAACAACACTCTAACCCTAAACCTAACCCAAACACTAGACCTAGCCCTAACCCTAACCCTAAAACTATCTCTAACTGTAAAGCTAATTCTTATATTAAACCTAGCCCTAACCATAACACAAAACCTTGTGCTAATCTGAGCCTCAACCCTAGCTTTAACCCTAACCCTAACAATAACCAAACCCTAGCTCTAAACCTATTCCTTACCCAATGTCAAACTCTCACCCTAATGCTACCCTTGTTCTAACACTAATCCTAACTATATTACTAGTCCTAACCCTAGACTTCATTCTATCTCTAACCCTAACCTGAAACCTAAGAATAACCGTTACCCTTATTCTGACCCTAACACTAAACCTAGGTCAAAGTCTGACCTTAACAATAAACCGAACCCTAAAACTAGCTCTACCAGTAAACCTATACCTAAACCTAATCATAACACTAGCACTAGACCTAAACTTAATCCAAAATATAGCCATAAATCTAGTCCTAGTCCTAAACAAATCCTAGCCCTAGCCCTAAAATAACCATTAACCTAATGCAAAGATTAACCCAAGCTTTAGAATTAACCCTAGTTTTAATTCTGGCCCTAAGAATAAACCCAATGCTAACTTGAACACTGACGCTTACCCTAATACAAACCCTATCTCTAAACCTTATCCTAAACCAAAATTAAACCTATCACTAGAAATATCTATAACCCTAACCCAAAAAACTAGCCATAACCATAACCCTAGCCCTTACATTACTCATAGCCCTAAAATGTAGCCATAAACCTCACAAAAAAACTAGCCCTAATACAAGCCCTAAACCTAGACCTAAGCATAACCTTAACCCTAACCCTAGCACAAACACTAAACCTAATTCTTGCCCTAGCCCTAACCCTAGATCAAACTCTAACTCTTACTCTAAATATAAACCTAGCTCTAAACATAACCTTAACCCTATCCCTAATTCTAAGTGTAACCATAGCCCAAATCTTAGCTTTAACTGTACACATGACTTTAAAGATAAACCTAACCCTAATGCTAACCTTAGCCCTAACCCTAACCCTAACCGTAACCCTAACCTTAGCCCTAATCATAGCCCTGATTCTAAACCTCACCCTTTCCCTAGCCCTAATCCTAGCTCAAAACCTAACACTTACCCTAAACCGAACCCTAACACTAACCCTAGGAGTAACCCAAATTCTAACCCTAATCCTAACTTAATCTAAACCCTAACACTAGCACTAAACCTATTTATTTGGTTAGCCTAAACCAAATGCTAACCATCGCACTAACCCTAACCCTATCCCTAACACTAACCCTAAATATTACTTTAAACATAACCTGAACTGTAAACCTAACTCTATCCATTACTCTAATTCCAACCCTAACCCTAATGCTAATTTGAGCCCTAACTTTAAACCTTAACCCAAACCAAACCCTAACCCATACTCTGACCCTAATAATAAACTAGCTCTATACCTGACACCTTCACTAAACCTAACCATTACACTAGACCTAGCCATGAACCTATCCCTAACACTATCCCTAACCATAACCCTAGACCTGACATTATTCCTATCCCTTTTCCTAGCCCTAAACCTAACACAAAAACTAGCCCTCATCCTAGCCATAAACCTAGATTTAATCCTAACCCAAACCTTCACCCTATCCCTATCCCTAAATATAACCCTCGCCCTAGCACTGAACCTAGCTCTATAACCCCATCCCTTTCCCTAAAACATACCCTAACCCTATCCCTAACCATAGGCCTAACCCTAACACTAATCATAGCACTAATCCTATCCCTATTTGAACCCTAAACTTAACCCTCCCCCTAACCCTAGCCCTAACACTAACTCTAACTCACACCCTAGTGCTATTTATATTTATAACCCTATTCGTTACCTTAACCCTCACAATAGCCCTAATCTGAGCCCTAAGGCTAGCCATAGCCCTAACCCTAGATCTAACCAAACTCTAAATGTAACCCTAATCTTAAGCCTAAACCTCACTTTACAACTAGTTCTAACACTATTGCTAATCCTAAAACTAGCCCTAATCCAAGCCCTAGCCCTAAAACAAAACTGAGCCATTGCACTTCAATTACCCTAACCCTAACTGTAACCCTAATGCTCATTTGAGCCCTATCCCTAAACCTTAACCTAAAACAAACACTAACACTGCTCCAGACCCTGAAAATGTACCTATATCTAAACTGGACACTTACCCAAAGCCTAACACTTACACTAGACATAGACACAAACCTAACCCTAAATCTACCCCAAAATGGAACACTAGACCTGACAATATCCCTAGCCTTAATTCTAGACCTAACCCTACAACAAACCTTAGCCCACATCCTAGCCTTTAACCTAGCCTTAATCATAACTCTAACCTTAACCCTATCCCTAAACCTAATTCTAACCCTCACCCTACCTCTAAACATAGCTATAACACCATATGTTACCCTAAAATTAAATATATCCCTAGCCCTAACACTATGACTAAGCTGAAAACTAACCCTAGCCCTAATCCTAGCACTAACTTAGCCCTATCCCTAGAACTAACCAAATTCCTAGGCCTAAGACTCACTCTAACTCTCACCCTAGCCCTAGCCCTAGTTCTAACCCTATCTGTTACCGTAATCATAACACTAGTCTTAACCCTTGCCCTATGGTTAGACCTAGGCCAAATCCTAGATCTAACGCTAAATCCAAATCTAACACTAACACTAGCCCTAACCCAAATGCTAATATTATAACTAGCCCAAACCCTATACCTAGGACTAAAACCAAACTGAGCAACAGCCCTAACCCTAAACCTTAACTTAAACCAAACTCTAACACTACACCTAGACGTAACCCTAGCCCTAATTCGAGCCCTAACCCTAACCTTAAAAGTTACCCTGACCCTGACTCATATCCTAACACTGACCCTAGCTCTAAAGACCACCCTAAACTTAAACCAAACCCTAACAGAAGCCCTAGCCCTAATTCAAGTCATAACCCTAACCTTAAAGCTAACCCTGACCCAGACTGATGTCCTAACAGTCACCCTAGCTCTAAACAGCCCTCACCGTAAACCAAACACTAACAGTAAACCTAGCACTTATTTGAGTCCTAATCTTAACCCTAAAACTAACCCTGATGCTGACTCATATCCTAACAATAACCCTAGCTGTAAATATTACCCTAACCTTAAACCCAAACCTAACACTAGACTATTCCTAACCCTAAAACTAACCCTAATTGTAACCCTGGCTCTTAAATTAGCCAATGCCCAAATCTAGCCCTAACCTTAACACAAAAAGTAGCATTAATACGAGCTCTAGACCTATATTTAACCCTAACCCTAATGCTAACTCTAGCATTAAACCTAACTCTAGCATTAAAACCTCTAAGGCTATCCCTTAACCTAAGAAAAACCCTAACCCTAATGGTAACCCGAGACCTATCTCTAATTCTTAGGTTAACCAAAACCCTAACCCTATTAATAGTCCTAACCCTAGCCCTCATTCTAGCTCTAAATCTATCCCAAACCCTAACACTTACCCTGACCCTTATTCTGACACTAACACTAACCCTGGGTCTAAAACTGACCCTAACCCTAGACCAAACCCTTACACTAGCCCTAAACCTAAACCAAATCCTAAATTTAGCCTTAACTCTAGCCCTAGACCTAAACATAAACCTAGCCCTAGCCCTAACCATAATCCTTAACCTAACTCAAAAACTAAGTCTACCCCTAGACCTAAACCTAGTCCTAATTCTGGCTGTAACTCTAACATTAACTCTAACCCAAACACTGACCCTGCCTTTAGAGTAAACCTATCTCTAAATCTGACCCTACCCAAACATTTAAACATAACACTAGACCTAGCCATAACCCTAACCCTGCAACTAGACTTCAACATAACCCTAGCTCTTACATTACCCAGAGCCCTAACCCTAGGCCAAAACCAAACCCAAAATCTAGAGCTAATCCTAGGCCTAAATCAAGCCTTAAGCATAACCCTAACCCTAACCCTAGTCCTAACCCTAACCTAACCCTCACCTTAGTCCTAATTCTAGTTCAAAGGCTAAACATTATTCTAAACATAAACCACACCTATCCCTCAATATAACCTTAATATTAGCCCTAATCCTAACATTAACCCTAGCCCTAAACCTAGCTCTAAAGCTACCCGTTACTCTAAACCTAAACCTAAGCTTATGGATAATCCTAGGCTTAATGCTAAACCTAAACCTAAATGGAGAACTAAACCTAGACCTTTCCTTAAAACTCACACTTGCCATAGACCTAACCCTAGCTCAAACTTAACCCTTACTATAAACCTAAACATAACCATAGCCCTAACTCTTAGCCTAAACCACAATCTAATGTTAAACATAGCCCTAAATCTATATCTAATTTTATATATTACCTTAACTGTAATCTTATTCCTAATGATGTCCCAAGCCCTAATCCTAACCCTAACCCTATAAGTACTATAATCTTACCCCTAGAAGTAACCCTAAACCTAACCCTCACCCTAGCCCTAATCCTAGCTCAAAACCTAACACTTATGCTAAACATAAACCTAATCCTAACCCTAGTTTTAACCCTAACCCTAACCCTAATTCACGACCTATTCCTAACCATAAAACTAGCCATAAACTTAGCTCTAATTCTATCCATTATTCTAATGATAACCCTTTCCCTAATGTGAACCCTAGGCCTAACCTTAACCCTTTCGCTAACCTTAACCCTATCAATTATCCTAAAGCTAATGTAAACTCTAAACAAAACCCTGTCATTACACTAACCCACACTCCAGTGCTAATTAAAGCCATAACCCTAAAACCTAACCTCAAATAAACTCTAACACTTACACTAACCCTAATATATCTCCTAGCTCTAAAGCTGTCTTTTACAGAAAAACTAACTCTTACACTAGACCTAACAATAACACCAATCCTAAAACTATCCCCAACCGTAAGCTTAGACCTGACATTAGCCATAGCCCTAATTCTAGCCCTAAACCTAACACAAACCCCAACCATTATCCTAGCCCTAAAATCAGCCTTAATGCTAACTCCAAACCTAACTTTAGGCCTAACCCAAAAAACTAACCCTAGCCCTAATCTTACCCTAATTTAGTCCTATTCCTAACCCTAGTGCTAAGCCTAGCCCTACGACTAAATCCAACTCTCACCATAGCCCCATCCCTAGTTCTAACCCTATCCCTTACTGGAACCATAATCCTAGTCCTAAACCCAGCCCTAAATTAGTGCTATATTTAGCTCTAGCCCTAACCTAGATCTAATTGTATCTCTAAATCACAACCTAACCCTTAGCCTAACCCTAAGCCTAACCCTAAATCTAAATCTAACTTTAAGCCTAGCCCTAAAACAAAACCTAGCCATAGACCTAAACCTAACCCTTACCTAAACCAACCCTTAACCCTAACCCTAACCTTACCTCTAATTCTAGTTTTAAGCTGAAAACTAGAATTAACACTGACCATGATTCTGACCATAATACTAACCCTAGTCTAAATATCACCCTAACTCTGATTCTAATTTGATAACTAGCCCTAACCCTAGCCATAGCCCCCAAACAAAACTGAGCTATAGCCCTAAACTTAACCCTTAACCCAAACCAAATCCTAATGCTACACCTAGTCTTAATCCTATCCCTACAACTAATACTGACCCCAACTCTGACCCTAAAACTAACCCTACCTTTACACATCACCCTAACCCTAAACCTAACCCAAACAAGAAACCTAGCCCTAATCCTAACCCTAAAACTATCCCTAACCATAAAGCTAGTTCTTACATTAGCCACAGCCCTAACTCTAACAGGAAACCTAGCACTAATCTGAGCCTGCACCCTAGCTTTAACCCTAATCCTTACCCTAACCCTAACACTAACACTAACCCAAAACCTAGCTCTAAACCTATTCCTTACCCTAAGCTGAACACTCACCCTAATGCTACCCTAGTTCTAACCCTAATCTGTAGCTTACCCCAACCCTAACTCTATTACTAGTTCTAACCCTAGCACTCCTTCTATCTCTAAAAGTGACCCGAAGCCTAAACATAAACCTTACCCTTATTCTGACCCTAACACTAACCCTAGTTGAAAGCCTGACCTTAACATTAAAACGAACCCTAACATTAGCCCTACCAGTAAACCTATACCTAAAGCTAACCATAACACTGGCACTAGACCTAAACTTAATCCTAAATATAGCAATAACTCTAGCCCTAGTCCTAAACAAAAACCTAGCCCTACCCTAATATACCCATTAACCTAATGGAAAGGCTAATTCTAGCCCTAGTCCTAACCCTAGTTCTAATTCTGTCCCTGACGGTAAACTCAATGCTAACCTGAACACTGACGCTTACCCTAACACAAAACCTACATATCTATAACCCTAACCCAAAATGCTACCCATAACCATAACCATAGCTCTTAAATTACCCTTAGCCCTAACAGTAGCCATAAACCTCACAAAAAACCTAGCCTAACACAAGCCCTAAACCTAGACCTAAGCATAACCTTAACCCTAAACCTACCACAAACCCTAAACCTAATGCTTGCACTAGCCCTAACCCTAGCTCAAACTCTAACCCTTACACCAAATATAATCCTAGCTCTAATCTTAACTCTAACACTATCCCTAATCCTAAGTGTAACAATAGCCCAAATCCTAGCTCTAACTTTATCTATTACCTTAAACATAATGCTAACCCTTATTCTAACTCTAGCCATAACACTAAACCTAAACCTAACCCTAACCCTGACCCTAACCATAGCCCTGATTCTAACCATAACCTTCACCCTAGCCCTAACCCTAGCTCAATCCCTAACACTTACCATAAATCGAATCCTAACACTTAACCTAGGAGTAACCCAAATTCTAGAACTAATCCTAACCTTAACCTAAGCCTTAACACTAGCACTAAACCAATTAATTACTCTAAACATAAGCCTAAACCAAATGCTAACTCTAGGCCTAAACCTAAACCCTATCCCTAACACAAACCCCACACATTATTCTAAAACTAACCTTAACTGTAAACCTAACTCTATCCATTACTCTAACCCTAAACCTAACCCTAACCCTAATGCTATATTTGAGCCCTAACCATAAACCTTAACCCAAACCAAACCCTAACCCATATTCTGACCCTAATAATAAACTAGATCTATACCTGACACCTACACTAAACCTAACCCTTACACTAGACCTAGCCATGAACCTATCCCTAACACTATCCCTAACCATAACCCTAGACCTGATATTATTCCTAGCCCTTATCCTAGCCCTAAACCTAACACAAAAACTAGCCCTCATCCTACCATAAAGCTAGATTTAATCCTAACCCAAACCTTCACCCTATCCCTGTCCCTAAATATAACCCTCACCCTACCACTGAACGTAGCTTTATAGCCCCATCCCTTTCCCTAAAACTTACCCTAACCCTATCCCTAACCATAGGCCTAAGCCTAACACTAATCATAGCGCTAATCCTAGACCTATTTGAACCCTAATTTTAACCCTACCCCTAAACCTAGCCCTAAGACTAACTCTAAGTCACATTCAAGCCCTATTTCTATTTATAACACTATTCGTTACCATAAGCCTCACAATAGCCCTAACCTGAGCCCTAAACCTAGCCATAGCACTAACCCTTTATCTAACTATAACTCTAAATCTAACCCTAATCTTAAGCCTAAACCTCATTCTACCACTAGCTCTAACACTATTGCTAATCCTAAAACTAGCCATAATCCAAGACTTAGCCCTAAAACAAACCGAGCCATTGCTCTAAACAAAACTCTAACCCATAACTAGCCATAACCCGAGGTCTAATTCGATTCCCAAACATAAAACTAACCCTCACCCTGACTCATATCTAAACACAAAGCCTAACTCTAGATATCACCCTGAATTCTAAAACTAATGCTAACACTAGACTTAGCCGAAACCGTAACCCTAAAACTAACCCTAATCGTAACCCTAGTTCTTACATTTGCTCTAGCCAAACCCTAGCCATAACTCTAACACAAAAATAGGCCTAATCCAAACCCTAACACAAGATTTAACCCTAACCCTAATCCTAAAACTAGCCCTAAACCTAACCCTAATCCTATCCCTAACCGTAGCTCTAATACTATCTATTACCCTAAGCCAAACCATATTTATAATGCTAACTCTAGTCCTAATCCAAATCCTTAATCAAACCCAAAAATAACCCTATTAGCCCTCATTCTAGATCTAACCCTAACCCAAAATCTTACCTTAACCTTCACCCTTATGCTGACTCTAACACTAATTATAGGTCTAAGCCTGACCCTAAACTGAAACCAAAACTTGAAACTAGCCCTACCAGTAAACTTATACCTAAACCTAATGCTAACACTAACACCAAACCTAAATCTAATCCTAAATCTAGCTATTACTCTAGCCCTAGACCTAAACAAAAACTCAGTTCTAGCACTAACAACAACCCTTTTCCTAAAACAAACACTAACCCTACCACTAGACATAACCCTAGTCCTATTCTGGTTTCACCATAACCCTAACTTTATCCTGAACTCTAACCCTGACACTAACATTAAACCTAGCTTGAAACCTGGCCATAATCCAAATCCTAAACCTAACACTAGACCTAGCCATAAACCTAATCCTAAAACTAGCTCTAATCAGAATCCTAGATCTTACATTACACATAGCACTAACCCTAGGCCTAAACCTAACACAAAACTTAAATAACCCTAACCCTAATTAATCGAGGCCTAAACTAATGCCAAGCATAACCCTCACCCTAACCATAACCTTAGTTCTAACCCTGACCCTAACCCTCAACTTAGTCCTAACCCTTGCTCAAAGCTTAACCCTTAGCCTAAACATAACCCTAGCACTATCACTAACCATAACCCTAACCATAGCCCTAATCCTAACCTTAACCTTAGACCTAACACTAGCTCTAATCCTAAACATTTCCCTAACTCTAACACTAATCTTAATGATAACCCTATCCCTAACCCTAACCGAAACACTAAGCCAAACAATAAAACTAACCCTAGACCTAATCCTAAACCTAAACCTTGCCATAGATTAGACCTAACTCAAACCCTAACTCTTACCCTAAAACCAACAGTAAACCTAGCCCTAAAACTAAACTTAAACCTAAACCTAACCATAACCATAAAGCTAACCTTACATCTAGCCCAATCTATTACCCTAAAACCTAACTCTAACCCTAATGAAAACCCTAGCCCTAACCCTAAACTTAACCCTGACCATATCATTAAACCTAGCCCTCATCCTAGATATAACCTTAGCTCAAAACCTAACCTTTACCCTAAATATAACCCTAACCCTAATCCTAAGCTAGGGTTACTAGCCCTAACCCAAAACCTAACCTAACCCTAGCCCTAACCATAGATCTAAACCTATATATTATCCTTATGATAACCCTAATCCTAATGCTTACCATAGGCATAACATTAACCCTTTTGCTAACCCTAAAACTCTCCATTGCCATAACTCTACCCTGAAACCTAAACTTCACCCAGTCAATTACCCTTACCTTAACTCTAACCCTAATGCTCATCTGAGCCCTATCCCTAAACCTTAACTTAAAACAAACCCTAACCCTGACCCTGACCCTAAAAATACACCTAGCTCTAAACCTCACGCTTACCCTAAGCCTAACACTTACACTAGATATAGACGCAATCCTAAACCTAAATCTACCCCAAATTGTAACACTAGACCTGACATTAGCCATAGCCCTAATTCTAGACCAAACCCTACAACAAAGTATAGCCTTCATCTAGCCCTTAACCTAGCCTTAATCATAACCCTAACCCTAAATCTAACCCTCACCCTATCTTTAAACCTAGCTATAACACATACCTTACCCTAGTATTAACTATAACCTTAGCCCTAACACTAGGCCTAAGCTGAACACTAACCCAACCCTAATCCTAGCCCTAACTTAGCCCTATCCTTAAAACTAACCAAAACCCTAGGCCTAAGACTAACTCTAACTCTAACCCTAGCCCTAGCCCTAGTTCTAACCCGATCTGTTACCGTAACCATAACCCTAACCCACACCCTAGCCCTATATTTAGAACTAGCCCTAATCCTAGTTCTAAACCTAAATCTAAATCTAACCCTAACCCAAAGCCTAATCCTAACACTAACACTAGCCCTAACCCTAATGCTAATCTTATAACTAGCCCAAACCCTAAACCTAGGACTAAAACCAAACTGAGCAACAGCCCTAACCCTAAACCTTAACTTAAAAGAAACACTAACACTACACCTAGTTATAACCCTAGCCCTAATTCGAGTCCTAAACCTAACCTTAAAACTTACCCTGACCATGACTCATATCCTACCACTGACCCTAGATCTAAAGACAACCCAAAACTTAAACCAAACCCTAACAGTAACCCTAGTTTTAATTCAAGTAATAACCCTAACATTAAGGCTAACCCTGACCGTGACGGATATCCTAACTGTGACGCTAGCGCTAAACACAGCCCTCACCTTAAACCAACCACTAACAGTAACCCTAGCCCTTATTTGAGTCCTAACCCTAACCCTAAAACTAAGCCCGATGCTGACTCATATCCTAACATTAACGATAGCTCTAAATATTACCCTAATCTTAAACCTAAACCTAACACTAGACCTACTCCTACCCCTAACACTAAAACTAACCCTAATTTTAACCCTGGTTCTTACATTAGCCAAGACTCAAATCTGACCCTAACCCTAACACAAAAACTAGCCCTAATCCAAGCTCTAAACCTATATTTAACCCTAATGCTAAACCTAACTCTAGCATTAACCATGGCTCTAAGGCTATCCCTTAACCTAAGAAAAACCCTAACCCTAATGGTAACCCTAGACCTATCTCTAATCCTTAGGCTAACCAAAACCGTAACTCTATTAATAGTCCTAACCCTAGCCCTCGTTCTAGCTCTAAACCTATCCCAAACCCTAATGCTAACCCTGACCCTTATACTGACTTAACACTAACCCTAGGTCTAAAACTGACCCTAACCCTAGACCAAACCCTAACAGTAGCCCTAGACCTAAACCACATTCTAAATCTAGCCTTAACTCTAGCCTTAGATGTAAACATAAACCTAGCCCTAGCCCTAACAATAATCTTTTACATAACTCAAACACTAACCCTAAACCTAGACCTAAACATAGTCCTAATTCTGGCTGTAACTCTAACACTAACTCTAACCCAAACACTGACCCTGCAGTTAGAGTAAGCATATCTCTAAATCGACCCTTCCCGGAAATCTAAACCTTACACTAGACCTAGTCATAACCCTAACCCTACAGCTAGCCCTCAAGATAACCCTAGCTCTTACATTACCATATACCTAACCCTAGGCTTGAACCTACCAAAAAACCTATAGCTAATCCTAGGCCTAAATCAAGCCTTAAGCATAACCCTTACCCTAACCCTAGCCCTAACCCTAACCTAACCCTCAACTTAGTCCTAATCCTAGCTCAAAGCCTAAACATTACTCTAAATATAAACCTACACCTACCCTTCAATCTAACCTTAACCCTAGCCCTAATCCTAACCTTAACCATAGCTCTAAACCTAGCTTTAAAGCTACCAATTTCTCTAAACTAAACCTAAATTTATTGATAATCTTAGGCTTAATGCTATAACTAAACCTAAATGAAAAACTAACCCTAACCCTAACCTTAAACCTCACACTTGCCATAGACCTAACCTTAGCTCAAACCCTAACCCTTACTATAAACCTAAAATAAGCCTAGCCCTGAAACTAAGTCTAAACTTCAATCTAACTTTAAACATAGCCCTAAATCTAAATCTAATCATATACATTACCCTAACCCTAACCCTCTCCTTAAGGATATCCCTAGCCCTAATCCTAACCCTAACCCTATGAGTACTATAATCTTATTCCTAGAAGTAACTCTAAACCTAACCCTCACCCTAGCCCTAACCCTAGTTCAAAACCTAACCCTTATGCTAAACATAAACCTAAGCCTAACCCTAGTTTTAACCCTAACTCTAACCCTAATTCAATACCTAATTTAACCAAAAACCTAGCCCTAAACTTAGCTCTACTCCTATCCATTATACTAACCATAACCCTTAGCCTAATGTGAACCCTATGCTTAACCTAACCCTTTCACTAACCCTAACCATATCAATTACCCTTAACCTAATGTTAACTCTAAACAAAACCCTATCTTTACTTTAACCCAAACCCTAGTGATAATTCAAGCCATAAACCTAAAACCTAACCTCAAACAAAATCTAACACTGACCCTGACTTTCAAAAATCTCCTAGCTCTAAGGATGACTTTTACACTAAACCTAAGCCTTGCATTAGACCTAGCCATAAAATTAATCCTAAAATTCTCCCCAACCATAAGCTTAGATCTGACATTAGCCATAGCTCTAAAGCTAGCCCTAAACCTAACACAAACCCCAGCCCTTATCCTAGCCCTAAACCTAGCCTTAATCCTAACTCTAAACCTAATTTTAGGTCCAAAACAAAAACTAACCCTAGCCCTAATCTTAGCACTATTTTAGTCCTATTCATAACCCTAGCCCTAAGCTTAGCTCTATGACTAACTCTTGCTCTCACCCTAGCCTCATCCCTAGTTCTAACCATATCTCTTACTGGAACCCTAATCCTAGCCCTAAACCCAGCCCTAACCCTAGCCTTATCATTAGCTCTAGCCCTAACCTAGATCTAATTTAAATCTAAATCAAACCCTAGCCCTAAGCCTAACACTAACCCTAACTCTAACTCTCAATCTTACTTTAACTCTAGCCCTAAAACAAAACTGAGCCATAGCCCTAACTCTAACCCTTAAACTAAACCATCACTTAACCCTAACCCTAACCTTAGTTCTAATTCTAGTTTTAAGCTGAAAACTAGAACTAACACTGACGCTGACTCTGACCATAATAGTAACCCTAGTCTAAACATCACCCTAACCCTAACCCTAAACCAAACACTAGACCTACCACTAACCCTAACCCTCAATTTAACTCTAATTGTACCCTTTGTACTTCCATTAGCCATACCCCTAACCCTAGCATTAACTTAACCCCAAACCTATTGCTAATCTAAGCCCTAACCCAAGCTTTAACCCTAACCCTAATCCTAAACCTAGTGCTAATCATAACCATAACCCTAGCCATAACCCTATCTCTAACACTATTCATTGCCATAGCCATAACTCTAGGCCTAAATCTAACCCTATCCCTAATTCTAAAACTATGCTTTATTCTAAACCAAACTGAACCCTAAAACTCATCCTATCATTATGCTAACACTAAGCATAATGCTAATTTGAGCCCTAACTTTAAACATTAACCTATCCCAAACTTCGAACCCAGAACTTGACCCTAGCTCTAAACCTGACCCTAACCCTAAACCTTACCCTTACATTATTACATGTAGCCATAAACTTAAATCTAAAACTATCATTAACCATAACCCTATATCTGATATTAGCCTTGGCCCTAATCCTAGCCCTAACACTAAAATAAACCATAGACCTAATCCTATCCCCAAACCTAGCCTTAATCACTGTCCTAACCCTAACCATAGTCCTAACCCTAAATCTAACCTTCACCTTATCTCTAAACCTAGCTCTAATATCTTTCCTTAACCTAACCTTAACCCTAACCCTAACCCTAACCCTAAATCTAGGCCTTAAGTGAACACTAACCTGAGCCCGAATCCTAGCCCTAATTTAACCCTATCCGTAAACCTAACCCTAACCCTAGCCCTAACACTACCTCTAACTCTCACACTAGCCCTATCTCTAATTCTAAAACTATCCATTATTGCAATCCTAAACCTAGCCCTAACCCTATCCCTAAACCTAGCCATAAGCATTGCCAAATCCTAATTTCTAGTCCTAACCCTAGATCTAGCCTAACTCTAAATTTAACCCTAACCCTAAGCCTAAGCCTAACATTAACACTAGCCCTAGCCCTAATGCTAATCATAAAACTATTCCTAACACTAACCCTTGCAGTAAAACAAAACTGAGCAAGATACCTAACCCTAAACCTTAAATGAAACCAATTATTAATACTTCACCTAGATCTAACCCTAGGCCTAATTCGAGTCCTAATCTTAACCTTAATACTAACCCTAATTCTGACTCATATCCTAACACTCACCCTAGCTCTAAACACCATCCTAACCTTAAACAGAACCCTTAGAGTAACCTTAGCCTTAATTTGAGTCCAAATGTAACCCTAAAACTAAACCTGACCCTATTAACGTAACACTAACACTAGATCTAAATTTCACCATAACTTAAACCTAATCCTAACACTAGAGGTTTAACCCCTAACCATAATGGTAAAACTAACCCTAAAATACATAGTTCTTACATTAGACATTGCTCGAACCCTAGTCATAACCCTAACACAAAAACTAGCCCTAATCCGAGCCCTAAACCTAGCTTTAACCCTAACCCTACACTAACCCTAGCTCTAACCCTATCCTTTTCCCTATGACAAACCCTAAACATAATGCTAATCCTAATCCTAATTCTATTCCTTATCCTAACCCAAACCCTAACCCTATAAGTAGCCCTAAACCTAGTCCTCATTCTAGCTCTAACCATAACCCAAACCCTAACCCTAACCCTGACCATTATTCTGACCCTAACACTAATCATAGTTCTAAACCTGAACCTAACCCTAAACCAAACCCTAACACTAGCCCTACTGGTAACCTTATACCTAAACCTAACCCTAACAATAGCACTAGAACTAAACCTAATTTTTATCTATCCATAACTCTAGTCCTAGACTTAAAGTAAAAACCTAGCCCTAGCCCTAATAATAACTTTTAGCCTAAAGCCAAAAACCAACTCTTCCCCTAGTCTTAACCCAAGTCCTAATTCTGGATTTTAAATTAACCATAAACCTAAACTGAACACTGACCCTGACACTAAACCTAACCCTAGCTCTAAACATCACTGTAACCATAAACCTAACCATAAAACTATACTTAGCTTTAACATTAACCCTAAAACTAGCCCTAATCATAACAAAGTTCTTACATTTTCCATAGCTCTAACCTATGCAAAACCTAGCCCTAACCCAAGCCCTACCCTAGCTTTAACCCTAAAGCTAACCATAACCCTAACCTTAGTCCTAACTCTAAACCTAGGCCTAACCCTGGACATAATCCTAAGCATAACACTAGCCCTATCACTAGCTCTAACCCTATCCATTACACTAATGATAACCCTTACGTTTCTGCTAACTGTAGGCCGAATTCTAAACCTATACTTAGCCCTAATCCTATCCATTACTCTACACCTAACCTGAACTCGAAACCTAAAACTATACTTAACCTATCCCTAACAGTAATGATAACTTGAGCCTTAAACCTAAACCTTAATCTAATAAAAACCCTAACACTGACCCTGTCCCTAATAATACCCACAGTTCTAAACCTGATCTTAACAAGAAACCTGACCCTTAAAATAGACCTAGCTATAAACCTAACCCTAAAACTCTCCCTAACTGTAACCCTAGACCTGATATTAGCCCTAGCTCTAATCCTAGTCCTATTCCTAACACAAACCTTAGCCCACATTCTAGCCATAAACGTCACCTTAATAATTAACCGATCCCTAACCATAACGCTAAATCTAATCCTCACTCTTGTCCTAAAAGTAAATATAATCCCATCCCAAACCCTAAACCTAACCTAACCCTAACCCTAACACTCACCCTAGCCCTAAACCTAGGCCTAACCTATCACTAACCCTAGTTGTAATCCCAGCCCTAATTTATCCCTATTCCTAACCCAACCCTAACCCTAGCCCTAAGACTAACTCAAACTCTCACCCTCGCCTTATACATAGTTCTAACCCTAAACCTTACCATCACTCTATACCTAGCCCTAAACTTAGCCTTAATTTTAGCCCTATCCTTACCCCTAGCTCAAAGCCTAGATCTAAACCTAAGTCTAATTCTAGCCCTAAACCTAAGCCTAAACATCACACTAACACTAGCCCTAATCCTAAAACTAGCCCTAACTCTACCCCTAGCCCTAAAACAAAACCAAATCATAACCCTAACCCTACACCTAGTCCTAATCCTATCTCTAATTCTAGTCCTAACCCTAACCTGAAAAGTAATCTGGACTCTGACTCTGACCCTAACATTGAACCTAGCTCTAAACATCATCGTAACTGTAAATTTAACCCTAACACTAGACATAGCCCTATCCCTGACTCTATCACTAGCTCTAATCATAACACTACTTTGTACATTAGCCATGGCCTTAACTCTAGCACTAACCTAACCCAAAACCTAGCCTTAATCCAAGTCCTAAACCTAGTTTTTTTTAAATATTTATTTTTTTTTTAGTTTTAGATGGACACAACATGTTTATTTTATTGGTATGTGGTGCTGAGGATCAAACCCAGTGCCCTGTGCATGCCAAGAGAGCATGCTACTTCTTGAGCCACATGCCCAGCCACTAAACCTAGCTTTAACCCTAAATGTAAATCTAACCCTAACCCAAAAAAAGCCCTAAGCATCTATATAAACTTCCCCTAATCTTAGGTCTAACCCTAACTATTACCCTAATGTTATCCCATTATCCTAACCCTAGGCCTCACCCTAACCCTATCCATTACACTAAACCACAACTAAAACCTAAACCTTACACAAAAAAGCCATAATCCTACACATAACCATACCCCTAATCTTAGGTATAACCCTATCCATTACCCTAATGATAACGCTTATGCTAACCCTAGGCCTAAAAATATCCCTATCCATTACATTAAACCACACCTAAACCCTAAATCTAACCCTTTCATTACATTAACCCAAAACCCTAATGATAATTCAAGGCCTAAAACCTAACCTAACACAAACCCTCATCTTGATCCTGACCCTAATAATAACCCTAGCTCTAAAACTAACTCTTAGTATAAACCTAACCCCTACACTGGACTAAGCCATAAACTTAACACTACATCTATCACTAACTGTAATCCTAGACCTGACATTAGCCCTAGCCCTATTACTAGCCCTAACAAACATTAGCCTTCATCCTAGCCCTAAATCTTGCTTTAATCATAACCCTAAACCTAACCCTAGCCTTAACCCTAATACTAACCCTTTCTCTAGGACTCAAACTAGCTATAACCCAATACCTTAACCTAAACGTAATCCTAACACTATCCCTAACCCAAGGCCTAAACCTAACACTAACACTAGCCTTAATTTAGCCCTATCCCTAACCCAAACCCTAACCCTAAACCTAGCCCTAAGTCTAACTCTAACTCTCATACTAGCCCTATCACTACTTCTAACCCTATCACTTACCATAAACCTAAACCTTACCCAAACCTTAGTCCTAACCCTTGCCCTATCCTTAGCCCTAGCCCTAACCATAGATTAAAACCCAACTCTAAATCTAACCCTAACCTGAAGCCTAAGCCTAACCATTATGAATACATTTATATTTAGAATCTGTGTCTACAGATGTTGGCTTCAATTATTATTTAGTATATAGTCATTAGTTTCACGAAACGCATACCATTTCTGTTGGTGTATAGAGAACTGAGGGTCAGGGTGGGATGCTATGTTGAGGGGGAAAGGAATGAGGGTATGTGAATTAATCAAACTTAGCAACTTTGGAGGAAGACTAATGAATAGACGGGAAATTTATGAAAAAAAGGTATAAATTCAAAATGTTTATCTGTATTCATAAAATTACCATATGTATAAATAGTAAAAGTTAGGAGGCTAAAAGCGGGATAGAAGGAGAAAGAAAAAAAGAAGAAAAACAACAAGGAAAGAAAGAAAGAGAGGAAGAAAGAAAATAAGAGCAAATAAAGAGGTGGTGAATTGGGGCCTATGCAATTCCTCTATATTATACAATTCTAGTGATTCAGTTCTTAAAGTCCAATTTCAAGGAAAGTTCTTGGTTTCACATACGTTCAGGTTGTGAGGACCAGAGGGGGAAGGGTAGAGGAGAATGGATGAGAAGAGCAAGAATAAAAAGTAAGAAAGAAAAAAAAATGTCCCTCAGAACTCTGTTTTCTTTTCTGGCATTAGGTGGAGTTGTCGATTCCTACCTTGAGTCGCTGTGCTCAGGGTGGTGGAGGTACCCAGCGTGAGAGGGCATAAGATTCTACCTGGAGCCTCCCTACTCTTAGTCTCTGAATGGGAAACCAGGTGTCTATAGAGTTGCTGTTCCACATGGATATTTACACCCCCCAAAAACTTGTGAGAAAAATCTTGATTTATCACAGCTGGAGGTAGAGGAGTTGGAAACTGGGTACATGATAAGCAGCAGAACCAAGCTGCTAGCCACACCCACTGATAGATGGCGAGTAAGGTTTTGCAAGATGGATTCCATTTTTACCCATGTATGGTGTTTGGTGAGGTGGCTGGTTCTGGAGTGACCTTGTGCTGTGTCCAGCGCTCGGTCTGGTGACATGCAAGCAAAGCCTCTGTGTTCTGTGCTGCCTTCCCTCTATGCAGAGAGAACCTGTTCAGCTGAGACTGCTGTCTGTGCTCAGAGAAAGTGTGCAGTGGAGCCTTCCATCTGTGCCGAGAGCACCCATTCGGCCCTAGTTTTCATCAAATTTTTATGATACTGGGCAGGAGTTATCTTTTACTTGGGTCTTGTCAGTTCAATGGTTTACTTTCAGGAACAGTTTGTATTTTAAGGTTTCCCTTCATTATGGCTTATGGATGTGAATGATAATTTAGCTGGAAATCAAAGAGCGTTGGCAGGACATGCTTGAAAGTTCACACAATCAGTTCTCAGTAGGCAATCTCTGGTTTCTTTCTTTTAAAGGTAGGCCAACAATAAAGCATGCAAAAGAAACTGTATCCAAGAGCCCTTAAGGAGAAAACAGAGAAACATGTATGTACTGAAATAAGTCTACCAATAATTTGATCAGATTTCTTCTTTTAGCTTGCTCCACTAGGCTCCCCAAGGTTGGCACATCTAGGATCATTGGTTCTCTAAACAGGTAAGTGTTAGGTTTATTGTTAGGGTTAGGGCTATCTTTAGAGCTAATGTTAGGGTAAAAGTTTGTTTTGTTCAAATTTCTTTGATACTGGAAAAAATTATCTTTTACCTAGCCTTACTATGTTCCCCAGTTTGGGGCCTTCTCGGTTCAATGGTTTGCTGTTGGGAATAGTTTGTTTTTAATGTCTCACATCATTTTGACATATATGGGTAAATGAGAATGGAGCTGGAAATCAGAGGGTTGGTGCTAGCTGTTTGAAACTCCACATACTCATTCAGTTGTCTGTGGGTACTCTCTGGTTTCTTTTTTTAAAAGAAGTGATAAGCTGAAGCATGTAAAACAAGTTTATCCAAGAGCACTTTAAGAGAAAAGAGGGCAATATGCCTGTACTGAAATACCTTCCCCAATTATTTGGTCAGATTTCTTTGATACTGTGTAGGATACATATTTAAGCTTGCCCCACTGGTCTCCCCAAGTTTAAAACACTTATGATCAAAGGTTCTCTTAACAGGTTAGGCTTAGGGTTATGGTTAGAGATAAGGTTAGAAGTAGTGTTAGGGTTAGAGTGAGTTTTTTTCAACCTTTTGGATACTGGGCAGGATGTATCTTTTTCCTATTCTTAGTATGCTCCTCATATTTGAGCCTCTGAGTAAAAAGGTTTTGCTCTTAGGAGCAGTTTTAATTTTCATGTTTCACTTCATTTTGCCCTATAGGGGTGAATGGAAATGGAGCTGGACTCAAACAGGGTTTGTGCTAGTTTCTTCAAACTTAACACACTCAATCACTTCTCAGGGCACATTCTCTCATTTGTTTCTTGGGGTAGTAGCCCAAAGTTGAATTCAAAAGAAACAGCTTTATCTGTGAGCACTTTAGGAGCAAGCTTCATTTTTTGCATGGATTACTTTGATATTGTAAAGGATTCATCTTTTTCCTAGTCTTAGTAGGATTGCCAAGTTTGGGTTTTCAAGGTTTCCCACTTGACTGTCAGAAATTGTTTGAATTTTTAGGTTTCACTTTATTAAGGCCTATAGACATGAATAAAAATTGAGCTGGAAATCAAATAGAGTTAGTACTAGCTGCTTGAAACTTCACACAGTCAATCAGCTCTCTGTGGGCACTATCTGGTTGTTCCTTGTAAAGTACCTTAATCTGAAGCATGAAAAACAATTTATCCATGAGCACTTTAAGAAAAAATAGGGAAATGTGAATGTACTGAGATACCTCCCCCAATTTTTCATCAAATTTCTTTGTGACTGCAAAAGATTCATCTGTTAAGTTGTGCCTCTAACCTCCACAAGTTTGGAACTTCTATGATCATAGGTACTCTAAACAGGTTAGAATTAGTTTAGGGTTGGGTTAGATCTAGTGTTAGAGTTAGAGTGAATTTTGTTCAAATTCATTTGATACTTGGCATAATTCATCTTTTACCTAGCCTTACTATTTTTCCCAGGTTTGGGCCTTATCTCTTCAATGGTTTGCTGTCAGGAAAAGTTTGTATTTTGAGGTTTCCTTCATTTTGACTTATACAAGTAAATGAAAATGGTAATTGAAATCAAACAGGGTTGGTGCTCACTGCTTAAAACTGCACAAACTCAAACTGTTCTATGTGGGCACTCTGGTTTCTTCCTTGTGAAAGTTTCCCAAAGCTGATGCCTGCAAAAACATCTTTATCCAAAAGTACTGTTGGAGACAAGAGGGAAATATATATGTACTTAATTACCTCCCCAAATTATTTGGTCAGATTTCTTTGATACTGCACAAGATTCATCTGTTAGCTTTCCCCACTAGGCTCCATTAATTTGGGACTTCTATGATAAAAGGTTCGCTAAACAGATTACGGTTAGGATTATAGTTAGGGTAAGGGCTAGGTTTAACCTAGTGTTAGGGTTAGAGACAGTTTTCTTCATATATCCTTGATACTGGGAAGAATTCATCTTATACCTAGCCTCACAATGTTCCCTGGTTTGGGCCTTCTTAGTTCAATGGTTCACTGTCAGGAACAGTTGTATTTTAATATTTCACTTTATTTTGAAATATTTTGTTGAAGAGAAATGGAGCATTAAATCAAACAGGGTTGCTGCTAGCTGCGTGAAACTGTGCACACTCTATAAGTTCTCGGAGGACATTCTTTAGTTTGTTCCTTGTGAATGTTGCCCTCAGATGAAACATGCAAAGCAACTTTATCCCGGAGCACTTTTGGAGAAATCAAGGAAATATGCATGTACTGAAACACTTCCCTCAATTATTTGCTCAGATTTTTTTGATACTGTGCAGGATTCATCTGTTAGCTTTCCCCACTAGGACCCCTTAGTTTGGGACTTCTATGATCAAAGGTTCTCTAAAGAGGCTAGGGTGAGCTGTAGGGTTAGGATTAAGGATAGATCAAGTGTTAGGTTTACAGTAATTTTGTTCAAATTTCTTTGATACTAGGAGGGATTTATCTTTTACCTAGCCTTACTATGTTCCCAAGGTTTGGGCCTTCTATGTTCACTGGTTTGCTGTCAGTATTTCAATATTTATTTTAAGTTTTCACTTTATTTTAACTTATATGGGAAATGGAAATGGAGCTGGAAATCAAACAGAGTTTTTGCTAGCTGCTGATAACTTCACACACTCAATCAGTTCTCTGTGAGGACACTCTGGTTTTATCCTTGTGAAAGTATCCCAAAGATGAAGCATGCAAAAACAACACTATGCGAGAGCATTTTAGGAGACAACAGGAAAATATGCATGTACTGAACTACCTCCCCCAATCATTTGGTCATATTCCTTTGATACTGGGCAGGATTCATCTGTTGGCTTGCCCCACTAGGCTCCTCAACTTTGAGACTTCTATGATCAAAGGTTCTCTAAATAGGTTAGGTTAGAGTTAGGTCTATTATTAGGGTTAGAGTTTGTCTTGTTCAAATTTCTTTGATACTGGGCAGGATAGATTTTTACCTAGCCTTACAATATTCTCTAGGTTTCAGCCTTCTCAGTTCAATTCCTTGATGACAGGAACAATTTTTATTTTATGGATTCACTTCATTTTGACCTACATGGGAAAATAAACATGGAGCTGGGAATCAAACAAGGTTGGTGCTAACTGCTTGAAACTTCATACACTCAATCAGTTCTCTGTGGGCACTCTGGTTTGTTCCTTGTAAAATTAGTAATAAGCTAAACATGCAATACAAATTTATCTGAGAACACTTTAGGAGAAACCAGGGAAATATGCATATACTGAAATTGCTTCCCTAATTATTTTGTCAGATGTTTTTGAAACTGCCCATGATTCATCTGTAAGCTTTCCACAACAGACTCCCCAATTTAGAAACTTCTATGATCAAAGGATCTCTAAACAGTTTAGGTTTAGACTTAGTGTTATAACTAGGTTTAGACCTGGTGTTAGTGTTAGAGTTAGTGTTTTTAAAATTTCTATGATACTGGGCAGGATTCACATTTTTCCTGTTTTTACTATACCCCAAATGTTTGGGCCTCTTACATAAAAGGGTTTTCTCTCAGGAACAGTTTCAATTTTCATGTTTCTCTTCTTTTTGCCCTATACCGGTGAATGGAAATGAAGCTGGAAATCAAACAGGGTTTGTGCTAGCTGCTTGAAACTTCACACACTTAATCAGTTCTCAGTGAGCATTAGCTGGTTCGTTTCCTATGAAGTATCCCTAAGCTTAAGTATAAAGAAACAAGTTTATCTCTTAGTGCTTTAGGAGCAAGCATAATACACATGTACCGAAAGAGCTTCGATTTTTTTGTTCAGATTACATTGATACTGTACAGGATTCATCTTTGACCAACCTGAGTAGGCTTCCCAAGATTGGGCCTTCAAGGTTCAATTGTTCAGTGTCAGGAACAGTTTGAATTTTTAGTTTTCATTACATTATGGCCTATAGGTGTTAATGGAAATTGAGCTGGAAATCAAACAGGGTTGGTGCTAGCTGCATGAAACTTCACACACTCAATCACTTCGCTGTGGGCATGCTCTGATTTGTTCCTTGTGAAAGCACCTTAAGCAGAAGCATGAAAAAACCACTTATCCAAGAGCTCTTTAGGAGAAAACAGGGGAAATAAGTATGTACTGAAACACTTTCCCCATTTATTGGACAGAATTTCTGATAATGGGCTGGATGCATTTGTTACCTTTACCTAGTAGGCACCACAAATTTGGTGTGTCTATGCTCAAGCTCTATAAAGAGGAAAGGCTTAGTTTTAGGATTAGGGTTAAGGCTAGGGTTAGAAATAATGTTTGGGTTAGAGTTAGTTTTGTTCAAATTCATTTGATACTGGTCACAATTCATCTTTTACCTAGCATTATCATGTTTCTCAGGTTGGGCCTTCTCAGTTCAAGTTTCACTGTCAGGAACAGTTTGTGTTTTAAGGTTTCACTTCATCTTGACTTCTATGTGTTAAGGTTAGTTTTAGAGTTAGGGCTATGTCTGGGTTTTGTTTTAGGGCTAGGACCTGGGTTAGGGCTGGATTATGAATTAGTATTAGGGTTAGGAATAGTGTTAGGATGAGGTTTAGGCTTAGAGTTAGGGTTAGATTTAGAGTTAGGGTGAGATTCAGGGTTAGGATTAGGGCTAGGGTTTGTGTTTCAGTACGGGATAGGGTTAGAACTAGGGGAACGGCTAGGACAAGAGTTAGATTTAGATTTAGGACTAGGCTTACAGTTAGGGTTAGGGTTAAAGCTAAATTGTGGCTAGGATTAGGGCTAGGGTTAGTGTTAGGGTTAGGCCTAGGGGTAGGGCTAGTTTTAGGATTAGCATTAAATTTAGGATTATCTTTAGGTGAATGGGTGGGGTTATAGTTATCTTTAGGGCTATGGTGAGGGTTAGAATTAGGATTATAGCTAGGGTTAATGTTTTGGTTAGGATTAAGGCAGGGTTAGGTATAGGGTTTCTGTTGGGTTCAGGGCTAGAACTAGGGCTAGGGCTAAAGTCAAGTCTAGGGTTATGATTAAGGATAGTTTTAGGGTTAAGTTATGGCTAGGTCTAGTGTCAGAGCTATGTTTAGGGTAAGGGTCAGGTTTTGAGTTAGTGGTATTATTAGGGCCATGTTCAGGTTTAGCATTTGGTTTAGGTCAAAGTTTAGGGTTAGGGTTTGAATTACTGTAAGGTTTTGGCTTAGGGTTAGGGTAATGGATAGGGTTAGGATTAGGTTTCACTTAAGGTTTAGGGTAATGGATGTTAAGTTTATCATTAGGTTAGGGTTATGTTTAGTATAATGGATAGATTTAGAGCTAGGGTTATGGATAGGTTAAGGTTTGGATTAAGTCCAAAATTAGAGTTAGGATTAGAAATAGGACTAGGTTTTGTTTACGGTAAGTGTTAGGTTTAGGGCTAGTTTTATGGTTTGGTTAGGGTAAGGCTTAGTGTTTGAGCTAGGGTAATGGCTAGGGCAAGGTTTAGGTTTACGTTTAGGTCTAGGGATATGTTTATGGTTAGGGTTTTGTTTAGGGTTCAGGTTACAGCTAGAGATTTCATTACAGTTAGCATTAAGTTTAGTGTAATGGATAATGTTAGATTTAGGTTTAGATGTAGGATTAGGGTATGGTTTTGGGCTAGTCTTAGGATTAGGTTCAGTGTAAGAATTAATGTTTCAGCTAGGGTTAGGTTTATGGTTAGGTCTTGTGATATATCTATATTTAGGCTTAAGTTTAGTGTAAGGGATAGGGTTACAATTAGATTTAGGGATAGGGTTAGGCTAATTGACAGGATTAGAACTAATCTTTGAGGTAGGATTAAAGTTAGGATAAGCGCTAGGCTTAGGGTTATGGTTTAGGGTAGGGCTAGGGTAATGTTTAAGGTAAAAGTTTGGCTTTGAGCTAGGTTTAGGTCAAAGGCGAGGGTTAGTGTTAGGGTTAGTGTTAGGGCTAGGGTTAGGGTTAGGGTTATACTTAGGTCTATGTTTAGACCTAGGATTATGGCTATGTTTTGTGATAGGTTTAAGAATAGGGTTAGGACTATGGTTAGGGTTAGGGCTAATGTTAGGTTTAAGATTAGGGTTAAAATCGGGTTAGGGCTAGGGTTATGTTTAGGGCTACTATTAGGGTTATGGTTATGGCTAGTACTAGTGTTAGGACTAGGTTTGGGGTTAGGATCAGGTTTAGAGATAGGTTAATGTTAGGGTCAGGGTCAGTGTTCCAGATAGAATGAGAGTTAGTTTTAGAAGAGAATTAGGACTAGTGTTAAGTTTTGGGGTAGTTTAAGTGTTTAGTTTAGGTTAAGGGTTATTGTTAGGGCTAGCTCTAGGATTTTGTTTAGGTCCTGGGCTAGAATTATAGCTTTATTTAGGATTAGTTTGGGGTCTAGATTTAGTGTTAGGGTTAGGTATAAGTATAGGCTTACCAGTAGGGCTAGTGTTAGGGTTTGGTTTAGAGTTAGGGTCAAGTTTAGACCTAGGGTTACTGTTAGGATCAGAATAAGGGTCATTGTTAGGGTTAGAATTAGAATGAGGGCTAGGGTTAGGACTAGAAATACTGTTAGTGTTTAAGTTAGGGGATTAGGGTTAGGACTAGGGTTAGCATTTATTTTAGGGTTTGGCTTAGGGTAAGTGATAGGGTTAAAGGTAGGGTTAGTGCTCGTGGTAGGGTTAGGGTTAGGGTTAGGGCTAGTGTTAGGGTTAAGATTAGAGTTTAAGCTAGGGTCAGGACTAGAAATAACTGTAGGATTTGTGTTAGGGTTAGGGCTAGGGTTATGATAACAATGAATGTACAAACTAGGGTTATGATTAGGGCTAGTTTAGGTTAAGGCTAGGTCTGGTGTCAGTGTTAATTTAAGGTTAGGGTGATGTTTAGAGCTAGTATTAGTGTTCGGATCAGTGTCAGTGTCAGGGATAATTTTAGAGTTAGGGTTAGGGCTAGGTGTAGGTTTATGGTTTAGTTTAGATTAAGGGTTAGGTTTAAGGATATGGCTTGGTTTTGTTTTAAGACTAGGGCTAGGGTTAAGGCAAGTTTTAGGATTAGGATTATTATTAGAGCTGGTGTTAGGGTTTGGTTTAGGATTGTGGTTATGGTTAAATTTAGAGTTAGGTTTAAATTCAGAATTAGCTTTAGAACTAGGGTTGGGATAGGGCTAAGTATAGATCTAGGGATAGGGCTAGGGCAAGAGTTAGAGTTAGTATTAAGGCTAGGTTTAGAGTTAGGATAGGACTAAATTAGGGTTAGTGCTAGGCTTATTGTTAGAGTTAGGTTTAGGTTTAGGGCAAGGGTTATTATTATGTTTAATATTATGGTTAGGTTTAGGGTAAGTACTGGGGTTATAGCTAGGTTTAGAACTAGGGTGAGTGTTAGAATTTATGTTAAACTTCGGGTTATGTTTCGGGTTAGGATTAAGACTAGGGTTAGGGCTAGGATTAGGGCTAGGGGTAACTTCAGGTCCAGCTTTACAGTTAAAATTGTTTTAGAGTTAAGTTAAATGTAGTGTAAGTGTTAGGTTTAGGTTTATGGTCAGTTTTAGAGCTAAGGGTATTGTTTGGATAGGGTCGTGATTAGTGTTTGTATAGGTTAAGGTTTAAATTTAGGACTCGAATTAGAATAGGGTTAGGATTAGGGTAACAATATAGTTAGGCTTAAGTTTCAAGTTAGGTTCAGTGTAGTGGATAGGGTTAGGATTAGGGATATTGTAAGGTTTAGGCCTAGGTTTAGCATTAGGATTAGGATTATGGTTAGCGTAATGGATAGGGTTAAAGCTAGGGATAGAGGTAAGTTTATGGTTATTATTAGTGCTAGGTTTAGGGTTACAGTTAGGGTTAGGATTAAACCTTGGTTTAGGCCTCAGATTAGGCTAGGTTTTGGGTAAAGTTAGGGCTACAGTTAGAGTTATGGCTAATGCACATTCTAGGGTTACAATTAGGGCAAATTTTAGGGTTAGGGTTAGGGTTATGGCTAGGTCTAGTATTATGTTTCGGGTTATGTTTAGGTTAATGTTTAAAGCTAGGGTTAGTTTTATCCTCAGAATAAGGGTTAGGGTTGGTTTTAGGGTTCTGCTTAAAACTAGAATTAGAGCTAGGGTTAGGGCTTGATGTAAGGTTAGGTTTTGGTTCAGGTTAAGGGTTAGGTTTAGGGTTATGGGTAGAGTTAGGGCTAGTTTTAAGAGTAGCCTTAGGGTTAGGTGAGGGTTATTATTAGGTTTAGGCTTAGGCTTTGCATTAGGGTTAGATTTAGAGTTAACTTTAGATCTAGGGTTAGGGCTAGGGCTAAGGAAATGGCTAGAGTTAGGCCTAGGTTTAGGGCTAGGTTTAGATTTCCAGTAATGGGTAGGGTTAGAACTAGTTTTAGGGCTAGGGAGTGAGTTAGACTTAGTTTTAGGGCTAGGGTTAAGATTAGGGTTAGGGAAAGGGCTAAGTTAGGTCTAAGATTAGGGGTAGGGTTGGTTTTAAGTTAGGCTTACTTTTATGGTTACGGTTATGATTAAGGCTATGTTTAGTGCTAATATGGGCTAGGGTTTGTGTTCGAGTTAGGACTAGGATTATATCTAGGGCTAATGTCAGGTCTAGGGTTATGGTTATGGATAGTTTTAGGTTTAGGTTTTGCTAAATCTAATGTAAGGATTAGGTTTAGTGTAAGAGTCAGGTTAGAGCTATGGGAATTATTAGGGTCAGGGTCATGGTTAGGGTTTCTTTTAGATTTGAGTTTAGCATTAGGACTCAAATTAGCATTAGGGTTATGGTTAGGGTAATGATAGGGTTAGATTTAGGGTACAGGTTATGATTAGGATAATTAATAGGGTTGGGGTTAGTGATAAGTTTAGGGTTAGGCCTAGAGTTAGCATTAGGAAAAGAGTTATGTTTAGGGTAATGGATACAGTTAGAGTTAATTTTAGGGTTAGGGTTATGGTTAGGATTATGTCTTGTTATATGGATAGGGCTAGAATTAGCATTAGGGTAGGGGTTATGATTAGGGTACTGGATACAGTTAGAGCTAAGGTTTAGCTAGACTTATGGTTAGGATTAGGTCTTGAGTTAGTGTTAGGTTATGGGTTAGAACTAGAATTAGGGTTAGTGTTATTTTTAGTGTAAAATTTAGGTTCTGAGTTATGATTAGGGTTAGAGCAAGGGTTAGGTTCAGGGTTATGTTTAGGGTTAGAATTACGGTAAGTATAGGGTTAGGGTTAGGTTAGGGGAATAGATATAATTAAGTTTAGGGTTAGGGTTAGAGTAATAAATACGGTTAGATGTAGGTTTAGGATAAGGGACAGGGTTATATTTAAGATTAGGGTTAGAGTTAGGTCTATGTTATGTTTAGGTTTATGGTAATGGTTAGGTTTTGATCTATGCTTAGGGCTATAGTGAATATTAGTTTAGGTTTAGGTCTAGGATTAGTCCTATTTAGTGTTAGGATTATGGTAAGGGTTAAGAATAGGGTTATAATTATGGTTCGGGTTAGGGTTAGGGTAATGGTTAAATTTAGACCTAGGGTTAGGGCTAGGTTTAAGGTTAGGATTTGGACTATGTTTAGGGTTTGATTCAGCGATAGTTCTAGGTTTATATTTATAGTAAGGGTTAGGTTTTGGGTGAGGTTTAGGACCAAGGTGAGGATTAGGTTTGAGTTAGGGCTAGGGGTTAGGGTTAGGGTAATGTTAGGCTAGGTTAAGGTTTAGGATTAGCTCAAGGTCTTTTGTTAGGTTTAGGCCTAGGGTTAATGCTCTGGGTAATGGCAGAGCCAGGGTTATGATTAGGGCTAATTTTAGGTTAGGATTATGCCAAGCTCTAATCATAGGTGTAGATTTTCAGTTAGGGTCAGGTTTAGAAGTAGGTTTACTGTTAAAAGTGGAGTCAGTGTTTGGGTTAGAGTTCAAGTTAGGGTTACAGCCAGAATTAAGAGTAGATTTAGGTCTAGGGGTAGGGTTAGTGTTTGTGTTAAAATAAGGGTTATTGTTAGGCCTAGGACTAGGTTTTTGTTCAGGTCGAGGGCTATAGTTAAGGCTAGATTTAGGATTAAATTTAAGTCCATGGCTAGTGTAAAGTTTTAGTCTATTGTTAGGGTCAGGTTTAGAACTAGGGTTTGTGTTAGGGTCAAGATAAGAGTCAGGGTTAGTGTTCGGGTTTGGAGTTGAATTAGAGCCAAAATGAGGGCTAGGGTAAGGACTATTAATAATGTTAGGATTTTGATTAGCCTAAGTATTAGGCAAAGGTCTAGGACTACCATTAGGTTTATGGTTATTTATAGGGTAAGTGATAGCCTTAGGGCTAGGGTTAGGGCTAGATTTAGGTTTAGGTTTAAATCTAGGTTTAGGGCTCAGATTAGGGCTACTTTTTGTGTTACGGCTAGAGGTAATGTTAGGGCAATGGCTAATGTAAGAACTAGGGTTACAATGAGGGTTAGTTTTAGGGTTAGGGTTAGGGGTAGGTCTAGTATTAGGGCTAGGTTTATGGTTAGGATGATATTTAGAGCTAGGGTTAGTGTTAAGATATAAATAAGTGTCAGGGTTAGAGTTAAGGCTCGAATTAGGAACAGGTTTACTTTTAGGTTTCAGTTTAAGGTTAGGAGGGTGTTTACAGCTAGGGTGAGTGTTAGGATATGAGTCAGTGTCAGGGTTAGACTTAATGTTAATGGTCGGACTCAAGTCTATGGTTAGGTCTAGATATAGTTTTAGGGTTTGGTTTAAATTAAGTTTTAAGTCTAGGGCTATTGCTCAATTTGTTTTACTGCTAGGGTTAGGGTTAGGATAGTTTTGCGATTAGCATTAGGATTAGGGCTAGTTTTACTGTTTGGCTTAGGCTTAGGGTTAGGGTTAGATTTCAAGTTAGGGTTAGATCTAGGGTTAGGGTTAGGACTAAGGATATGGCAATTGTTAAGGCTAGGGTTAGGGTTATGGTAATGGATAGGCTTAGAACTAGAGATAGGGATAGTGTGAGAGTTAGAGTTAGTCTTAGGGTTAGGATTAAGGTTAGGTTATGTATAAGTTAGTGGTATGGCCAGTGTTAGGGTTTGCTCTAGGTTGAGGGTCAGTTTTAGACCTAGGGTTTGTGTTAGGTTCAGAATAATGGTCAGGGTTAGCATAAGGGTTTGGGATAGGATTAGAGCTAGAATGAGGGCTAGGGTGAGGATTATTAATAGGGTTTGGATTTTGGTTAGCCTAAGGATTAGGGATAGTTCTAGGATTACCAGTAGGGTTAGGGTTTCACTTAGGGTAAGGGAGAGAATTAGAGCTAGGTTTAGGGCTAGAGTTAGAGTAGGGTTATGGTTAAAGTTAGATTTAGGGTTCAGAATAGGGCTGGTATTGTTTTAGGGTAAGGACTAGGGTTAGGGCAATCGCTAATATAAGAACTAGGGTTACAATTAAGGTTAGTTTTAGGGTTATGGTTAAGGGTAGGGGTAGTTTTAGTTTTAGGGTTAAGTTTAAGGTTAGGGTGATATTTAGAGCTAGGTTTAGTTTTAGGAAATGATTCAGGGTCAGGGTTAGGTTTGGGACTCAAATAAAGGCTAAGGTTACTGTTAAGTTTTGGTTTAAGTTTAGGATGGTATTTCAAGCTAGGGTGAGTTTAGCATATGAATCATTTTCAGGTATACTTTTAAGGTTAGGTTTAGAATTCAATTTAAGTCTATGATTAGGTCTAGTGTAGTGTTAGGGTTTGTTTTAAGTTAGGTTTAGGTTTAGGGCAATTGCTCGGTTTTGTTTTACTGCTATTTGTAGGTTTAGGGCTAGTTTTGTGATTAGTGTTAGGATTAGGTTTAGTGTTAGTGTGAGTTTTAGGCTTAGGGTTAGGGCTAGGACTAAGGATTGGATAAGGGTTAGTGCTAGGGTTAGGGTTATTGTAAGGGCTAGGATTAGAACTAGTGATAGGGCTAGTGTGAGAATTACTGTTAGTCTTAAGGCAAAGGTTAGGATTAGGGTTAGGGATAGGGCTAAATTAGGGCTAGGATTAGGTCTATGGTTAGTGTTCAGTTTAAATATAGAATTAGGGTTAGATTTAGGATTTAGTTTCGGGTAAGCTAGGTTAGTTTTAGTGGTAGGGTAATGTTAAAATAAGGGTTAGGATTAGGGTTATGATTAAGACTAGGTTTAGGGCTAGGATGAGGGCTAGTGTTTGTTTTAGGGTTTGGGCTAGGATTAGGAGTATGGCTAATTTCAACTCTAGAATTATATTTAAAGATAGTTTTAGGGTTAGGATTATGGGTTTGTCTAGTGTAAGGTTTATATTTAGAGTTAGGATCAAGTTTAGGGCTTGATTATTAAGTTTAGGGGTATTATTAAGGTGAAGGTCTAGGTTAGGGTTTGGAATAGGTTAAGGCTTAAAGTTAGGGATTGAATTATCATTAGGGTAAGTGTTTGTATAATGATAGGCTTAGAATTATGGTTCATGTTAGTTTTAGGGAAATAAATAGGGATAGGATTAGAGATAGGATTAGGTTTAGGCCTAGGGTTAGCATTGGAATTAGGGTTATTGTTACGGTAATGTTTAGGGTTAGGGCTAGGGTTATGGTTATGATTAGGTTTAGGGCTAGGGTTAAGTTTAGGGTTAAGGTTAAAGCTCGGCTTAGGGCTCGGATTAGGGATAGGATTTGGGGTAAGTTAGTGCTAGGGTTAGGATTATCGCTAATGTAAGTACAATGGTTATAATTAGGGTTAATTTTAGGCTTAAAATTAGAGCTAGGTTTAGTGTTATATTTAGTGTTATGATTAGGGTGATATTTAGAGCTAGGATTAGTGTTAATGTCAGAGTCAGTGTCAGGGTTAGCTTTAGGGTTCTGCTTAAAACTCGATTTAGCGCTAGGTTTTGGGGTAGGTGTATGGTTAGGGTTTGGTTTAGTTTAAGTGTTAGGGGTAGAGCTTATGGTTCGGTTTAGTTTTAGGACTAGGGCTAGAATTAGGGCTAGTTTTAGGATTAGTGTTAGGGTTAGGTTTAGGGCTAGTGTTAGGGTTAGGCTTAGGCTTCAGGTTAGTGTTAGATTTAGAGATAGATTATGATCTAATATTAGAGCTTGGGCTATGGATAAGGCAAGGGTTAAGACTAAGTTTAGGGCTAGGGTTAGGGTTATGTTAAGTGATAGGGTTAGAACTAGTGATAGGGCTATTGTGAGGGTAAGATTTATTTTTAAGTCTAGTGTTATGGTTAGGTTTAAAGATAAGTTGAAATTAGGGCTAAGATTATGGCTAGGGTTAGTATTGGGGTTAAAGCTAGGGTTACGGATTGTGTTAGGATTGATCTAGGTTTAGGGATAGGATAAGAGCTGGGGTTTTATTTTAGGGTTAGGGCTAGGATTAAGGCTAGGGTTAATGTCAGGTGAGGGGTTACGGTTGAGGAGAGCAGTTTTAGGATTAGGTTAATGGCTAGGCCTAGTTTAAGGGTTAGGTTTTGGGTTAAGGTTCAGGTTTAGAGCAAGAGGAATTATTAGGGTCAGGATCAGGTTAGAGTTTGGTTGAGTTTAGGGTTTATTGTTAGGTCTCAAATAAGCATTAGGCTCAGCATTTGTGTAATGATAGGTTTTGTTTAGGGTTCAGGTTAGGTTTTCAGTGATTGATAGGGTTAGGTTTAGTGATAGGGTTTGTGTTAGGCATAGGGTTAACATTAGGGTAAGGGTAATGGTTAGGATAATGGATAGATTTAGAGCTAAGCTTAGAGCTAGGGTTATGGTCAGGAATAGGTCTTGAGTTAGGGTTAGGGTCAGGGTTAGAACTAGGGTTAGTTTGGGGGTTATGTTTAGCATAAGACTTAGGTTTTGGGCTAGGGTTAGGGCTAGGGCAAGGGTTAGGTTTAGAGTTAGGTCTAGGGATAAGATTAGAGTATGGTTAGTTTTAACACTGGATTAGGACTAGCATCATCATTAGGGGTAGGGTTAGGGTTAGAATAATGGATATGTAGGCATAGGGTTATGGTTAGTGTTAGATTGAGGTTTAGGTTTAGGGTTAGGGTTATGGTTATTTTTAGGTTTATGGTAAGGGTTAGGGTTTGAGCTGGAGTTAGGTCTATGACGAGTGTGAGGTTAAGGGTTAGGTCTACTATTAGTTTTCTGATTAGGTTTAAGATTAGGATTAGGCTTAGGTTTACCAATAAGTTTAGGGTTAGTTTTAGGGTAATGGGTATGTTTATAGCTAGGTTTAGGACTAGGGTTAAGTTTAGGATTAGGACTAGTTTTAGGGGTATATTTAGTTATAGGAGTAGGTTTATGTATAGGATAAGGGATAGGCTTTGAGGTAGGGTTAAGACTAATCAAGTGTTAGGTTAGGGTTAGGGTTAGGGTTATGCTTATGCCTAGGATTAGCTCTGGGTTTTGTGTTAGGTTTTGGCCTAGGGTTAGGGCTTTGGGTAATTTAAGAGCCAGGGTTATGATTAGGGCTAGTTTTAGGGTTAGGGCTATGACTAGGTCTAGTGTTAGGTTTAGATTTTTGGTTAGGCTCAGGTTTAGAG
>NW_026006708.1:147520-160166 GCF_001458135.2 Marmota marmota marmota
ATGTTCATAGCAGCACAATTCACAATTGCTAGACTGTGGAACCAACCCAGATGCCCTTCAATAGAGAATGGATAAAAAAAAATGTGGCATTTATACACCATGGAGTATTACGCAGAACTAAAAAATGACAAAATCATGGAATTTGCAGGGAAATGGATGGCACTAGGGCAGATTATGCTTAGTGAAACTAGCCAATCCCTAAAAAACAAATACCAAATGTCTTCTTTGATATAATGAGAGCAACTAAGAACAGAGCAGGGAGGAAGAGCAGGAAGAAAAGATTAACATTAAACAGAGACATGAGGTTTGAAGGAAAGGGAGAGAAAAGGGAAATTGCATGGTAATGGAGGGAGACCCTCATTGTTATACAAAATTACATATAAGTGGTTGTGAGGGGAATGGGAAAATAAACAAGCAGAGAAATGAATTAAAGTAGATGGGGTAGAGAGAGAAGATGGGAGGGGGGAGGGGGATAGTAGAGTATAGGAAAGGTAGCAGAATACAACAGTTATTAGTAGGGCATTATGTAAAAAGGTGGATGTGTAACCCATGTGATTCTGCAATCTGTATTTGGGGTAAAATTGGGAGTTCATAACCAACTTGAATCTAATGTATGAAATATGATATGTCAAGAGCTTTGTAATGTTTTGAACAACCAATAAAAAAAAGAGAGAGAGTAAGAGCTATTCTTAGGCCTAGAGTTATGGATTTGCTTAGGGTTACGGCTAAATTAGGGCTTGATTAGCGCTAAGTTTAGTGTTAGGGTTAGGCTCATGGTTAGGGCTAGAATTAGGGTTAGTGGTAGTGTTAGGGTTATGGTTAGTTTTATGGCAAGGAATGAGATTATGGCTAGGTTCAGGGCTAGGGCAAGGGTTAAATTTAGGTATAGGAATAGGGTGAGTGTTTGGGTTAGGATTAAGGCTAGGTGTAGGGTTAGGATGAGGGCTAGGGTTTGTGTTAAGTTTAGACATAGGATTAGAGCTAGGGCTAATGTCAAGTCTAGGGTTATGTTTAGGAATAGTGTTAACTTTAGTTTTATTGCTAGGTCTAGTGGAAAGTTAGGTTTAGGGTAAAGGTCAGGTTTAGAGCTAGGTGTATTATTATGTTCAGAGTAAGGGTTAGGATAAGGTTTAGGGGTAGGTTTCAAATTAGCATTAGGGTAATGGTTAAAGTAATGGATAGTGTTAGGTTTAGGGTTCAGATTAGGTTTAGAGTAATAGACAGGGTAAGTGTTAGTGATAGGATTAGGGTTAAGCCTAGGATTAGCATTTGGGTTAGGTTTATGTTTAGGGTAAATGATAGGTTTAGTGCTAGTGTTAGGGCTTGTGTTAATGTTAGGATTTTGGCTAGGTTTAGATATAGGCCTAGGGTTAGTGTTACTGTTAGGTTTATCAGTAGTGTTAGGGTTGGAGCTAGGGTTAGGTCTAGGGTGAGGGTTAGAGTTAGATTCAGGGCTACAGTTAGGGTTAGGTTTAGGGTTATGGCTTGGGGTAGCATTAGGGATAGGGTTATGTTTAAGGTAATGGATAAAGTTTGTGCTAGGATTTGTGCTATGGTTACAGTTAGGATTAGGGCTAGTTTTAGTGTTAGGTTGAGGTTTAGGGCTATTGTTATGTTTAGGGTAAGGATTAGAGTTTGAGTTGGGTTAGGCCAAGGCCAGTGTTAGAGTTAAGGTTAGTGCTAGGGATAGGGTTAGGGTTATACTTAGGTCTAGGTTCGGTGCTAGGATTAGGGCTAGGTAGTGTGTGAGGTTTAGGGATAGTGTTAGGTATATGGGTTATATAAGAGCAAGGGTTATGTTTATGGGTAGTTTTAGGGTTTTTCTAGTCTTATGGTTAGTTTTTAAGTTAGGATAAGTTTTAGAGCTAGGGTTCGTGTTAGGATCAGTGTCTAGGGTTAAGTCTAGTGTTGTGGTTAGGGATAGATTTGGGGTTATGTTTATGGTTAGGTCTAATGTAAGGTTTACATTTAGGGTAAGGGTCAAGTTTAGACCTAGATGTATTATTAAGGTCAGGTTATGGCTTATGGTTCAGTTTAGGTTAAGATTTAGGTTTAGGGCTTTAATTTGCATTAGGGTTAGAGTTAGGGTTAGGGTAATGAATAGGCTTAGGATTAGGATAGAGGTTAGTTTTAGTGTAATGGCTAGGTTTACAGATTGTGATAGTGTTAGGGTTAAGCCTGTGTTAGAATTAGGGTTACAATTATATTTAGGGTAATGGATATGATTAGAGCTAGATTTAGGGCTAGGGTTATGGATAGGATTAGGGCTAGTGTTAGGGTAGTCTATAGAATTAGAGCTATGGTTAGGGCTATGTTTAAGATTAAGATTAGGTCTACAGTTAGGTTAGGGTTTGGGATAGGGCTAGGTTTATATTAAGGGTAAGGTTAGGCTTTGAGCTAGAGTTAGCTCTAAGAGGAGGGAAAGGGTAAGTGTTAGGGCTAGGGTTAGTTTAGGGTTACGCTTAGGGCTAGGTTTAGGCCTAGGATTAGGGCTAGGTTTTGTGTTATTTTAGGCCTACGGTTAGGGCCATGTGTAGTTAAGAGCTAGGGTTATGATTAGAGTTAGTTTTAGGGTTAAGATTATGGCTAGGTGTAGTGTTAGGATTAGGTTTTGAGTTAGATTAAGCTTTGGAGCTAGGTTTATGTTAGGGTCAGTGTCAGTGTTCATGTTAGAGTGAGTGCTGGGTTTAGTGCCAGAATTAGGACTAGGGTTAGGTCTAGAGTTAGGGTAAGTGTTTGGGTTATGTTAAGGGTGATTGTTAGGGTTAGGGCAAGGTTGTTGTTCAGGTCTATTGCTAGAGTTATGGTTAGATTTAGGATTAGGTTTTGGTCTAGGACTAGTTTTAGGTTTAGGTTTAGGTATAGGATAACCAGTAGGGCTAATGTTAGCGTTCGGGTTCATGTTAGGGTCAGGTTTAGAGCTACAGTTAATGTTAGGGTCAGTGTAAGTTTCAGGGTTAGGAATAGGGTTTGGGTTGTGGTTAAAGTTAGAATGAGGGCTAGGGTTAGGAGTAGTAATAGGGTTAGTGTTGGGTTAGGCTATAGATTAATGTCAGGATTAGGGTTAGCATTAGGTTTATGGTTTGTTTTAAGGTAACAAATAGGAAAAGAGGTAGGGTTAGGGAAGGGTTAGGGACTGGCTTATGGGTAGGGTTAGCATTAGGGTTAAAGCTATGGTTAGCGCTCAGATTAGGGCCAGGTTTTGGGTTAGGTTAGGGCTAGTGTTAGGGATACCGCTAATGTACGAAATATGGTTATGATTAGGGACAGTTTTTGAGATAGTGTTGTGGCTAGGTCAAGTGTTAGGGTTAGGTTTAGTGTTAGAGTGATGTTTAGAGCTAGAGTCAGTGATAGGCTCAGGGTCAGTGTTCAGATTAGAGTTAGCTTTAGGGTTAAAGCCAGAATTATCACTAGGGTTAGGTCTAGGGGTAGGGTTAGTGTTTGGGTTAAGTTAAGGTTTATTATTAGGGCTAGGACTAGGTTTTTGTTTATGTCTAGGGCTAGAGATATGGCTAGGTTTAGGATTCCATTTAGGTCTAGGGTTAGTGTTAGGGTTAGGTTTAGGAATAGGATTATTTCTAGTGCTAGTGTTAGGATTCAGAATAGGTTCAGGGTCAGGTTTACACCTACTGTTACCATTAAGTTCAGAGTAAGTATCAGGTTTGAGTTATGGTTATAGGTAGAATGAGGGTTAGGGTTAGGACTAGTCATAGGATTAGGGTAGGACTAGGGTTAGCATTAGGGTTAGGTTTGGCTTCAGGTAAGGGTTAGGGTTAGACCTAAGGTTAGGGCTACATTTAGGGTAGGGATAGGGCTAGTGTTAGGATTAGGTTTAGTGTTAAAGCTAGGGTTAGGTTTCAGATAAGGGCTAAAGTTTGGTTAGAGTTAGGTCTAGGATTAGAGATACACCCAATATTTGCAGTAGAGTTACAATTTGGGCTAGTTATAAGATTGGGGTTGGGACTAGATCTAGTATTGGAGTTAGCTTTAACATTAGGGTAATGTTTAGAGCTAGGGTTAGTATTAGTGTCAGAATTCAGGTCAGGCATAGTTTTAGGATTAGTGTTTGGACTCGAATTATGGCTAGGGTTAGTGCTAGATGTACGGTTAGGTTTTGGTTTAGGTTAAATTTAAAGTTAGGGCTATGGCTCCATATAGTTTTAGGGCTAGGGCTATGGTTAGGCATAGTTTTCAGATTAGAATTAGGTTTAGGACTAGTGTTAGGGTTAGGTTTAGTCAGGTTTGGAGTTAGATTTAGAGTTAGGATTAGATCTAGGGTTAGGTCTAGATCTAAGGATATGGCTAGTGTTAGTTCTAGGTTTATAACTAGAATTAGGGTTATGACAAAAATAGGGTTAGAACTTGGGATAGGGATAGGGTGAGAGTGAGAGTTAGTCTTAGGGATAGGCTAAGGATTTGTTAGGTATAGGGCTTAATTAAGTATAGGAATAGGGCTAGGTTTATATTTATGTTTAGGCCTAGGGTTAGTTTTGGGCTTAGGTTTAGTTTTAGTGTAAATAATGGTGTTACAGCTAGGTTTAGTGCTAGGAACAAGTTTAGAATAAGGCTTAGGGCTAGGGTTTCATTAGAGTTATGATTAAGGCTAGGTTAAGGCCAGGATGAGGGCGAGGGTTTGTGTTTTTGTTAGGGCTAGGATTAGTGTTAGGGAAAATGTCAGTTATAGGGTTACGGTTAAGGATAGTTTTAAAGTTAGGTTTATTGTTATATTTAGTGTAAGGGTTAGATATTGGGTAAGGTTCAAATTTAGAGCTAGAGGTATTATTAGGGACCGGGTCATGTTTAGGGTTTTGTTTAGGTTAGGGTTTAGGGTTAGGGCTCAAATTAGCATTAGGGTTTGTGTTAGGGTATTGATAGGTTTAGGTTTAGGTTTCAGGTTAGGTTTAGCATAATGGATAGGGTTACGTTTAGGCATAGGGTTAGATTTACGCCTAGGGTTAGCATTAGAATTAGGGCTATGTTTAGGGTAATTGGTAGGGTTAGAGCTAAGTTTATGGCTAGGGTTATGGATAGAATTAGGGCTAGGGTTAAGGTAACTCTTAGGGTTAGGGCTATGTTTTGTGTTAAAGTTAGGGCTAGGATTACAGCTAGGGAAAATGTCAGGTCTATGGTTATGTTAGGAATAGCTTTAGAGGTAGGTTTATGGCTAGGTCTAGTATAAGGGTTAGGTTTAGGGGTAGGGTCAGTGTTAGAGCTAGGTATATTATTATGGGAAGTGTCAGAGTTAGGGTTTGGCTTAGGTTAAGTTTAGGATTAGGGCTAAAATTAGCCTTAGGTTTAGGGTTAGTGTAATGATAGGGTTTGGTTTAGGGTTCAGGTAAGGTTTAGGTTAATGAATAAGGTTAGGGTTAGGCCTAGGGTTACCTTTAGGGTTATGGTTATGGTTAGGCTAATGGATAGGGTAAGAGCTAGTGATAAGGTTAGGGTTATGGTTAAGATTCTGGCTAGGGTTAGGGTAAGGTTTAGGGCTAGGTTTTGGGTTTGTGTTAGGTTTAAAACTAGGGTTAAGTATCAAATAAGGGCTAGGTTTTGGGTTTGGTTAGGGCTAGCGTTAGGCCTATGGCTAATGTATGAACTACTTTTACAATTAGTGCCAGTTTTAGGTTTAGGGTTAGGGTGATGTTTAGAGCAAGGTTTATATTTAAAGTCAGTGTCAAGGTCAGGGTTAGTTTTAGTGTTAGGTTTAGGACCTGAATTAGGGCTAAAGTTAGTGCTAGGTGTAGGGTTAGGTTTTGGTTTAGGTTAAATGTGATGGTCAGGGCTATGGCTCAGTTTTGTTTTAGGGCTAGTGCTAGGGTTAAGGCTAGATTTTGGATTAGTGTCAGTGTTAGGGCTAGTGTTAGAATGAAGTTTAGGCTTAGGGTCAATGTTAGATTTAGAGTTAGGGTTGATCTAGAGTTAGGGCTCATGCTGGGTTAGGGGTAGGGTTAGCATTATGGTAAGGAATGTGGTTAGAACTAGGTATATTCCTAGGGTGAGAATTAGATTCCTTCTTAGGAGTAGGCTTAGGGTGAGGGTTAGGTTTAGTGATAAATTATGGCTTGGCTTAATACTAGGGTTAGTGTTAGGGTTAAGCCTAGGGGTTAGGCTAAGATTAGGGTTAGCACTGGGGTTAGGGTTAAGTTTAGAAGAATGGGTGGGGTTATAGCTATGTTCAGGGCTATCCTGAAGCTTAGAATTAGGATTAGTTCTAGGGTTATGGTTCAGTTTAGGATTAAGGCTAGGATTAAGGCAAGGATGATGGGTAGGTTTCTGATAGGGTTAGGATTAGGACTTGCTCTAGGGATAATATTAGTTCTAGGGTTATGGTTAAGGATAGTTTTAGGGTTAGGTTATGGCTAGGTCTAGTGTAAGGATTAGGTTTATTTTAAAGGTCAGCTTTAGAGCTAGAATTATTATTTGTGTCATGGTCAGTGTCAGGGTTAGCGTTTGTTTTATGTTACTGTTAAGGGATTATGGCTCGAATTAGCCTTAGGGTTAGGTTTAGAGTTAAGTTATTGGAAGAGTTTACTTTAGGTTTTACTTAAGGTTTAAGGTAAAGAATGGGTTAGGTTTCAGTGATCGGGTTAGTGTTAGCATTAGGGTTAGGGTTTTGTTTAGTGTAATGGATAGTTTTAGAGCTAGGGTTAGGGCTAGGTTGTGTTATGGATTAAGTCTAGGATTAGGGTTAGGTTTAGGAATAGGGCTAGGGTTTGGTTTAGGGTAAGTGTTAGGGTTAGGGTAAGTGTTAGTTTAGGGTTAAGGTTATGGTTAGGTTAGGATAAGGGTTAGTGCTTGAGCTAGGGTTAGGTTTAGGTTCATTTCTGAGTTAAAAATTATGGTTAGAGTTAGGTTTAGTGTTAAGGATAGGGTTTTTATTAGGTTTAGGGTTAGGGTTAGTGTAATGGATATGGTTAGAGGTAAAGTTTGGGCTAGGGTTATGATTAGGATTAGGCCTATGGTTAGGATTAGGATTTAGGATGGGGCTAGGGTTATGTTTAGTGTAAGGGTTAGGCTTTGAGCTAGTGTTAGTTCTAAAAAGAGGGTTAGGGTTAGAGTTAGGGTTAGGGTTAGGGCCAGGCTTAGGTTTATGCTTAGAGCTAAGTTTACGCCTAGTATAAGCTCTAGGTATTGTGATAGGTTTAGTGCTATTTTTAGGACTATGGGTAATATAAAAGCTAGAGTTATGTTTAGGTCTAGTTTTAGGTTTGGGGTTATAGCTAGGTCTAGTGTTAGTTCTAGGTTTTGGGTTAGTGTCAGGTTTAAAACTAGTTTAAGGGTTAGGATCAGGGTCAATGTTCGGGATAGGGTTATGTTTAGGGTTAGAGCTAGAATTAGAACTAGGTTTAGTTCTAGGGGTAAGGTAAGTGTTTGGTTTAGGTTAAGGGTTATTGTTAGGGCTAGTGCTAGGATTTTGTTTAGGTCTATGGCTAGTGTTATAGCTATATTTAGGATTAGCTTTGGGTCTAGGTCTAGTGTTAGTCTTAGGTATAAGTATAGGGTCACCAGTAGGTCTACTGTTAGGTTTTGGTTTACGTTTAGTGTCAGTTTTAGACCTAGGGTTACTTGTAGGGTCAGATGAGGGTCAGGGTTATATTTACAGGTAGAATGAAGGCTAGGGTTAAGACTAGTAATATGCTCAGAGTTGAAGTTAGGCTAAGGATTAGGGTTAGGACTAGGGTTAGCATTTGGTTTAGGTTTTGGCTTAGGGTAAGTGATAGGGTTAGAGCTAGGGTTAGGGCTCAGGCTAGGGTAAGGGTTAGGGCTAGTGATAGGGTTAAGATTAGTGTGTAACTAAGTTAAGGACTATAATTAGGAATAGAATTTGTGTTAGGATTAGGGCTAGGGTTATGACAATGCCTGATGTACAAACTAGGGTTACAATTAAGGCTAGCTTTTGGGTTACAGGTTAAGGCTAGTTCTATTGTTATGGTTAATTTAAGTTAGTTTGATGAGTAGAGCTAGGTTTAGTGTTAGGTTCAGCTTTAGAGTCAGAATAATTTTTAGAGTTAGGATTAGGGCTAGGTGTAAGGTTTGGGTTTGGTTTAGGTTAAGGTTTTGCATTAGGAATATGGCTTGGTTTTGTTTTATGGCTAGGGCCAGGGCTAGGGTAAGTTTTAGGATTAGCATTATGGTTAGGGGTAGTGTTCGGGTTTTGTATGGCTTATGATTACACTTAAATTTAGAGTTAGGTTTAGATTTAGTGTTAGGTTTAGATCTAGAGTTAAGATAGGGCTAAGGATAGAACTAGGGCTAGGGCTAGTGCAAGAGTTATAGTTAGTTATAGGGCTAGGTTTAGGGTCAGGATAAGATTAAATTAGGGCTAGGATTAGTGCTAGGCTTAGTGTTAGTATTAGGCCTATTGTTAGGGCGGGAGTTAGGGTTAGGTTTAGGGTTATGGTAGGGGATGGGGTTATAGGTAGGTTTAGGGCTATGGTGAGGGTTAGAATTAGGGTTAGGGCTCGGGTTAGGATTAAGATTAGGTTTAGCGCTAGGATTATGGTTAGGGCTAATTTCAGGTCTAGGTTTACAGTTAAAGATAGTTTAAGGTTAGTTTTATGGCTACGCCTTGTGTAAGCATTAGGTTAAGTTTAGGGTCAGGTTTAGAGCTAAGGGTATTATTAGGGTCATGGTCATGATTAGTGTTTTGGATAGTTTAAGGTTTAAAGTTAGGACTCGAGTTAGTATTAAGGTTAGGATTAGCATAATGATAGGGTCAGGTTTAGGTTTCAGCTTAGATTTAGAGTAATGGATAGGGTGAAAGTTTGGGATAGGGTTAGGTTTAGTCCTAGGATTAACATTAGGGTTAGGGTTATGGTTAGGGAAATGGATAGGGTTAAAGTTGTGGTTACAGCTAGGGTTATGGTTACAATTAGTGATAGGGTTAGAGTTAGGTTTAGGGTTAAAGCTAGGGTTAGGGCTTGGAATAGGGCTAGGATTTGGGTTGAGTTAGGGCTAGGGTTAGGGTTACCTCTAATGTAAGTACTAGGGTTATGATTAGGGCTAATTTTAGTGTTAGGGGTTAGGACTAGGTCTAGTGCTTGGTTTAGGTTTAGGGTTAGGATGATGTTTAGACCTAGGGTTAGTGTTAAAGTCAGAATCAGGGTGAGGGTGAGTTTTAGGATTCAGCTTAACACTAGAATAATTGCTAGGGTTAGGGCTAGGTGTACAATTAGTACTTGGTTATGTCAGGATTAGGGTTAGGTCTATAGCTTGTTTTTGTTTTAGAGCTAGGGCTATGTTTAGAACTAGGTTTAGGCATAGGCTTAGGTTTATTGTTAGGATTAGATTTACAGTTAGGGTTACATTTAGAGTTATGGTCAGGGATATGAATAGGGCTAGGGTTAGACCTACGGTTCAGGCTAGGATTAGGCTTCCAGTAAAGTATAGGGTTATAACTAGAGTTAGGGCTAGGGTGAGAGTTAGAGTTAGTCTTTGGGCTAGGCTTAGTGTTAGGGTTAGGCCTAGGGTCAGGGTTAGGGATATAATTAAGGCTTTGTTTAGGGCTAGGATAAGGACTAGGGTTTGTTCTAGGGTTTGGGTAGGATTATGGCTAGGGCTAAATTAAGTTCTAGGGTTATGGTTAGGGATAGTTTTAGGGTTAGGTTTATGGCTACATCTAGTGTAAGAGTTAGGTATAGGGTAATAGTCAGGTTTAGAGCTAGGGGAATTACTAATGTCAGGGTCAGTGTTGGGCTTTGGTTTTGGTTTGAGTTTAGAGTTAGGGCTCAAATTAGCTTTAGGGTTACCATTAGCATAATGATAAGGTTTGGTTTAGGGTTCAGGTTATGTTTAGGGTAATTGACAGTTTAAGGGATAGTGATAGGGTTAGGGTTAGGCCTAGGGTAACATTAGCATAAAGGGTAATGTTTAGGGTAATGGATACAGTTAGAGTTAAGGTTATGGCTAGGGTTATGGTTAGGATTAGGTCTTGAGTTAGGATTAGGGTGAGGGTTAGAACTGGGGTTAGGTTTAGGGTTATGTTTAGCCTAAGGGTTAGTTCCTTATCTATGGTTAGGGCTAGGCTGTGAGTTAGCTTAAGGGTTAGGTCTAGGGATAGGATTGCCATAGGATTTGGGTTAGAGTTAGGGTTAGAGTTAGACCTAGGATTAGTGGTAGGGTCAGTATAAGGGTCAGGGTTAGTTTTAGAATTTGGGATATGTTTAGAGTTAGAATGAGAGCTACGATTAGGGCTATTAATAGAGATAGTGTTTTGGTTAGCCTAATGATTAGGGATAGGTCCAGGGTTACCCTTAGGTTTAGGGTTTCACTTAGGATTTGTTTAGAGCTAGGTTTAGGGCTATGGTTAGGGTTAGAGTTAGGGTTAAATCTAGGTCTAGGGCTAGTGTTTGTGTTAGGGTTAGGGACAGGATTAGGGCCACGGCTAATGTAAGAACTAGGGTTAAAATTAGATTAGTTTTAGTGTTATGGTTAGGTTTAGAGTTAGTGTTAGGTTTAAGTTTAGGGTGATATTTATAGCTAGGGTTTGTGTTAGGATAAGATTCAAGTCAGGGTTGGTTTTAGGATTAGGGATAGGACTCGAATTATTGTAAGGTTATTCTTAGCATTCAGTTTAAGGTGAGAACAGTATTTGAAGCTAGTTTGAGTGTTAGGATATGAGTCAGGGTCAGTGTTAGTTTTAAAGTTAGTGTTAGAACTCGAATTAGGGCTAGGGACAGGTCTAGGATTAGTTTTAGCGTTTGGTTTAAGTTAATATTTAGGGTTAGGGCTTTTGCTTGGTTTGGATTTAGTTCTAGGGTTAGGTTTAGGCTTAGTGTAAGTGTAAAGCTTAGGCTTAGGATTAGGGTTAGATTGGTAGTTAGGGTTAGATTTAGGGTTAGGGCTGGGACTAAGGATAGAGAAAGGGTTAGAGATAGGGATAGGGTTATGATAAGGAATAGTGTTAGAACTAGGGATAAGTATAGGCCAAGAGTTAGAGTGAGTCTTAGGGCTAGGGTTAGTGTTAGGGTTGGAGATAGGGCTAAATTTGTGCTAGGATTAGGGCTAGGTTTATTGTTTGGCTAAAGCCTAGACTTAGGGTAAGGGTTAGGTTTAAATTTTGTTTAAGTGATGGCATTATAGCAAGGCATAGAGGTAGGGTGAGGCTTACAATTTGGGTTAGGGGTAGGGTTAGTGTTAGGGTTATGATTAAAGTGAGGTGTAGTGCTAGGATGAGGGCTACAGGTTTTTTTTGTTTGTTTGTTTGTTTTTTTGTTTTTTTGTTTTTTTTCTGTTTTTGGTTTAGGACTAGGATTAGGGCTAGGGCTAATTTCAGGTCCCAAATATTGGTTAAAGATAGTTTTAGGGTTAGGATTATGTCTTCGTCTAGGGTAAGTGTTAGGTGTAGTGTTATGTTCAAGTTTAGAGCTAGGGGTTTTATTAGGGTAAAATTCAGGTTTAGGGTTTGGGATAGGTTAAGGTTTAAAGTTAGGGCTTGAATTAGTGTTAGTGTTAGGGTTAGGGTAATGATAGGGTTAAGTTTACGTTCAGGTTAGGTTCATGGTAATAGATTGGGTTAAGATTATGTTTCATGCCTAGAGTTAGCATTAGGATTATAGTTTTGATTACGGTAATGTGAGCTAGTAGTGTTAGGGTCAGTGTTATGTTCATGGTTAGTTTAAGGGTTCGGCTTACAACTCATATTATGGCTAGGGTTAGGGCTAGGTTTAAGGTTAGGTTTTGGGTTAGGTTTTAGGGCTAGGTCTAGGGTTAGGGCAAATTTTAGGATTAGTGTTTTGGTTTGGTCTAGTGTTAGGTTTGGCTTAGTCTTCAGGTCAGGGCTCAATTTAGAGTTAAATTTTATCTAAGTTTAATGCTAGGGCAAAGGATAGGGCAAGGGTTAGGGCTGGGGTTAGAGTTATGGTAAGGGATAGGGTTAGAACGAGTGAAAGGTCTAATGTGAGAGTTCGAGTTAGTCTTAGGACTAGTGTTAGGGATAGGGCTAAATTAGGGCTAAGATTAGGGCTAGGATTAGTGTAAATGTTAGGCCTAGAGTTTGGGTTGGGATTGTAATTAAGGCTATGTTTAGGGCTAGGATAAGGGCTAGAGTTTGTGTGAGGGTTAGGGCTAGAATTATGGCTAGGGTTAATATCAGGTGCAGGGTTACTGTTAGGGATATTATTAGAAAAAGGTTTACGGCTAGGTCTATTGTAAGGGTTAGGTATAGGGTAAGAGTCAGGTTTAGATCTAGGGGAATTATTAGGGCCAGGGTCAGTGTTAGGGATTGGTTTATGTTTGAGTTTAGGGTTATGGCTCAAATTAGAGTTAGGCTTAGGCTTACAGTATAGATAGGTTTAGGTTTAGGGTTCAGGTTAGGTTTAGGGTAATTGATAGTTTTGGAAATAGTGATAGGTTAGTCTTAGGGTTAGCATTAGGATAAGGGATAAGGGTGCTTAGGGTAATGGATACAGTTAGAGTTAAGATTAGGGCTAGGGTTATGGTTAGAATTAGGTGTTGGGTTAGGGTTAGGGTGAGGGTTAGGTTTAAGGTTAGGTTTAGGCTTGGATGAGGGTTTGTGTTAGGGCTAGGCCTAGGATTAAGGCTAGGACTAATGTCAGGTCTTGCATTACAGTTAAGGGTAGTTGTAGCCTTTGGTTTTGAATTGGTGTACTGTAAGGTTTAGGTTAAGGGTAATGGTCAGATTTAGTGG
>NW_026006709.1:0-4656 GCF_001458135.2 Marmota marmota marmota
ATATAAATAAAATTATTCTTATAATATAAATAAAATATAATATAAATATATATTTTATCCTAGGGAATGCAGAGTTGGTTCAAAAATATAGAAATCAATAAATAACCACATCAATAGGCTTAAAGACAAGAATACATATGTATATGCACATATGTATATGTATATTTATTTATTTATTTATGTCTTCTCAACATTTCTTGAATCTGTGTCTTCTCTATTTATTCTTTTATTTGTTTTTATTTAGATACACATGACAGTAGAGTATATTTTGACATATATACATGGAGTACATGGAGTATAGCTTATTCTAATTAGGATCCCAATCTTGTGGTTGTACATGATGTAGAGTTACACTAGTTGAATATTCATGTATGAGCATAAGAAAGTTATGTCTGATTCAGTCTACTGTCCTTCTAATTCACATGCCCCTTCGTTTCCATTCTTCCCCCTTTGTCTAATCCACTGAAATTCTATTCTTTCATCACTACCCCTCCTTTGTTGTGTGTTAGCATCCACATATCAGAAATGCAGTTTTTGAGGATTGGCTTACTTCATATAGCATGATAGTCTCAAGATCCATTTACCTGGAAATGTCACAATTTCATTTTTCTCTAATATTCCATTGTGTATATATACCACATTTTTTTATCCATTCATCTGCTGAAGGGCACCTAGGTTGGTATCATAGCATAGCTATTGTAAATTGAGCTACTATAAATATTGACATGGCTGCATCAATTTAGTATGCTTATTTTAAGTGTTCTGGGTATATACTGGGGAGTGGGATAACTGGGTCAAATGGTGGTTCAATTCCAAGTTTTCTGAGGAATCTCCATACTGCTTTCCAGAGTGGTTGCACCAATTTGCAGTCCAACCAGCAATGGATGAGGGTACTTTTTCTCCAACATTCTCACCAATGTTTATTGTTACTTTTATTCTTGGTAATTGCCATTCTGAATGGAGTGGAATGGACTTACAGTGTAGTTTTAATCTACATTTCTCTAATTACTAGGGACTTTGAACATTTTTTCATATATTTGTTGACCATTCATATTTCTTATTCTGTGAAGAGCCTGTTTAGTTCTTTTGTCCATTTATTGATTGGGGTATTTTATTTTTTTGGTGCTAAGTGTTTTCAGATTTTTTTATACATTCTGGAAATAAATGTTCTATCTAAAGTGCAGGTGGCAAAGAATTTATCCAGCTCTGTAGACTCTTTCTTCATATCCTTGATTCTTTGCTTTGAAGAAACTTTTCAGCTTGATATCATGCCATTTATTGATTCTTGATTTTACTTATTGCACTTTATGAGTCTTGTTGAGGAACTTGGTTCCTAAGTTGACATACTGGAGACTGGCCCTATATTTTCTTCTAGTAGGTTCTGGATCTCTGGTCTAATGCCTAGGTTCTTGATCCATTTTGAGTTGAGTTTTGTGCAGGGTGAAATATAGGAGTTATATCTCATTATGCTATGTATGGATTTCCATTTTTTCCAGCGCCATTTGTTAAAGAGGCTATCTTTTCTCCAATGTATGTTTATGGCAACTTTGTCTAGTATGAGATAACTATATGTGGAAAAATTCCAAACCAATATCCCTGATGAACATAAATGCAAAATTTATTAATCAAATACTGGCAAACCACATACAAAAACATATTAAAAAGATAATGCACCATGATCAAGTGGGTTTTATCCTAGGGAATGCAAAGTTGGTTCAAAAATATAGAAATCAATAAATAACCACATCAATAGGCTTAAAGACAAGAATCACATGATTATCCCAATAGATACAGAAAAAGTATTAACAAAATTCATCATCCATTCAAGTACAAAATACAAGAAAAACTAAGGATAATAGGAACATACATCAATATTGTAAAAGCTATATATGCTAAACCTAAGGCCTACATCATTCTAAATGGAGAAAAATTAAAAACAATAATTCTAACAACTGTAACAAAAAAGGAATGCCCTATATTTCACCAATTCTACTCAACATAGTTGAAACTAAGAAATTAAAGGGATGTGTTTAGGAAGAGTTTAAACTATCCCTGTTTGCCAAAAACATGACCCTATATTTAAAAGACCAAAAATTTCCTTGAGAAAACTTCTAGAACTCATCAGTAAATTCAGCAAAGGGGCAGAATATAAAATTAATACCAATAAATCAATTGTATTCCTATACAGCAATGATGAATCAACTGAAAGAGAATTCAGGAAAACTATCCCATAGTTTCAAAAAAATTAAATACTTGGGAATTAATATAACAAAAGAGGTGAAATACCCCTATAATGAAAACTGCAAAACAATAAAGAAAGAAATTGAGGAAGATCGTAGAAGATAAAAAAAATCTTCCAAGTTCTTAGATAGGCAGAATTTATATTGTCAAACTGACCATACTACCAAAAGTGCTGTACAGATCCAATGACATTCTTCATAGAAATAAAAAAAAAGTACTCATAAAATTCATTTGGAAATATAAGAGGCCAGGAATAACCAAGGCAATCTTTACCAAGAAAAGTTAAGTCAGAGGCATCACATTACCAGACCTTTAATTATACTACAGAGCTATAGTAACAAAGCAGCATGGTAGGCACCAAAAAAAAAAAAAAAGACATGAAGACCAATGCAATATTGAAATTTAGAATCCAATGTATAGTTGGAACTTTGAAAATAGAGCCAAGAAGTTAAAGATAAATCATAGAAACAGGATTTCAGGACGCAATAGTTATGATTTGGATAAATGTCCCCCAAACATTCATATGTTGAAGGCTTGGTCCCAATGCAGTCACGTTCAGAGGTGGGAAAAGGTGATTGGATTATGGGGGCTCTGACCTCATGAATGCACTAATCCATTGAAAAATTCATAACTGACTATTATGAGATGGTAGAAACTTAAGAGATGGAAACTAGTTGCAGTGAATGGATTGTATGCCCTTGGGTACCATATTTTGCATGTAATCCCCTTTTCTCTGCTTTTCAGCTTCCATGAGGTAAGCAGCTTGACCCTGCATTCTGTTTTGACATGATGTTCTGCCTTGTCTCAGGCCTAAAACAATAGAGCCAGTCAAACATGGTGAAAACTCTGAAACCGTGTACCAAAATACATCTTCTGACTTTCAGTTGTTTCCTCAGGTATTTTGTCACAGCAACAAAAAGTTTACTAACATAGCAATGAATGATTAAAGCCAAAGACATAGACAAGAAGCTGCTGAGAATGATTTATGAAAGAACCATAATATAATGTTGTAAAGGTCCTAAAATCTAACAGTTCAAGACAAGCCATATTGAGAAATGAGACCTCAGATTATTCAGATATTCCTCAGATTCAGATATTCCTCAATGCAAATGACTTCTAATATTTTCTAATAGGAAAATGAATAATTATACTTGGGAAATTGTACTAATATTAGTGAACGACTTCTATACAGCAGACACTTTCTGCATGTCATTTCAAGTAATTGTCTCATTCTCTTTAATTAACCTTATTTGTAAAAAGGAAAAACTGAGATTTACAGGGACACATGAATTTACCAAAACTAGTAAGTAGTGTACCTGAAACAGGACATTTTGCTCCTCACCAAAAGTATAGTTTTCCCTACTAATTTTGGTGTCCTTCCATGAAGGACATTATCTTAAATGAAAAGGTATCTTTTATGGCTACACAGAAATACTCTCACTCTGAACAATGGTTGCTTCACATCTGATGTTTGCACATGAAAGTGTTTGTTTTAATCTTCTGTTGAAATCTCTGTCTCTACAGTTTTGCTTTGGGATGGCTCTTCTCATCATCAGTTCAGTGTCTTCTTTATTGCACTGTGTGATGGGGGATCTCTCACTACTTGACTCATCTGAGAAAAGTCCTGGCTTTCCTGTTTTGCATTTATAGGAATTAATTTCCATAAAAATGAGACAAATTAATGTCTGTGAAAATAACTGATGTTAAAACAAACTGATATTGGAATAATATGAGTTGAATATGCTGGAGAACAATTTAGCCAAATAGTTTTTAAAAAAAGTAGGAGCAAATTAAAGTCAAGCAGCTACCCCCTTACCCATGCTTTTTTTTTTCCTTTTCTTTTCTTTTTTTATTTTATTTTATTTTTTTTTTGTACTGAGGATTGAAACCAGGAGTGCTTTACCATTGAGCTATATCCTCAAGCCTTTTATTTTTTATTTTGAGATAGGGCCTCACTAAGTTGCTGAGGTCTTTTAAATTTTCTGAGGCTGTCCTTGAACTTGCAACTCTCTGTCTCCCAAGTCACTGGGATTACAGGTATTTATCCCCAGGCCAGGCTTCCTGGCTTATTCTCTTACAAAAGCCTTCTTTTTTTTTATTTTTTATTGTTGGTTGTTCAAAACATTACAAATTTCTTGACATATCATATTCCACACTTTGATTCAAGTGGGTTATGAACTCCCACCTTCACCCCATACACAGATTGCAGAATCACATCAGTTACACATCCATTGATTTACATATTGCCATACTAGTGTCTGTTGTGCTCCGCTGCCTTTCCCATCCTCCACCATCCCCCCTCCCCTCCTCTCTCTCTACCCCCTCCACTGTATAACCCTGAGGGTCTCCTTCCATTTCCATGCAATTTCCCTTCTCTCTCCCCTTCCCTCCCACCTCTCATCCCTGTTAAATGTT
>NW_026006710.1:0-4656 GCF_001458135.2 Marmota marmota marmota
GGCCCTTTTGTGTCTGTTAGATATAGTATCATATCATCCGCAAATAGTGATAATTTAAGTTCTCCTTTTCCTATTTTTATGCCTTTAATTTCTTTTGTCTGTCTAATTGTTCTGGCTAGTATTTCAAGGACTAAATTGAATAGAAGTGGTGAGAGAGGGAATCCCTGTCTTGTTCCAGATTTTAGAGGGAATGCCTTCAGTTTTTCTCCATTCAGAATGACGCTAGCCTGAGGCTTAGCATAGATAGCTTTTACAATGTTGAGGTAAGTTCCTGTTATCCCTAGTTTTTCTAGTGTTTTGAACATAAAGGGATGCTGGACTTTGTTGAATGCTTTTTCTGCATCTATCGAGATGATCATGTTGTTATTATGGTTAAGTTTATTGATGTGGTGAATAACATTTATTGATTTCCGTATATTGAACCAGCCTTGCATCCCAGGGATGAATCCTACTTGATCATGGTGCACAATTTTTTTGATATGCTTTTGTATTCAATTCACCAGGATTTTAATGAGGATTTTTGCATCTAAGTTCATTAGAGATATTGGTCTTTGAAGTGTCTTTGTCTGGTTTCAGGATCAGGGTGATGTTGGCCTCATAGAATGAGTTTGGAAGAGCTCCTTCTTTTTCTATTTCTTGAAATAACTTGAAAAGTATTGGTATTAATTCTTCTTTGAAGGTTTTGTAAAACTCTGCTGTATATCCATTCGGTCCATGGCTCTTCTTGGTTGGTAGTCTTTTGATGGCTTTTTCTATTTCTTCCTTTGTTATTGGTCTGTTTAAATTGTGTATATCTTCCTGACTCCATCTGGGCAAATCATATGACTTAAGTAATTTATCGATATCTTCGCTGTCTTCTATTTTATTGGAATATAGGGTTTCAAAATAATTTCTAATTATCCTCTGTATTTCTGTAGTGTCCATTGTGATATTGCCTTTTTCATCCTGTATGTTAGTAATTTGAGCTCTCTCTCTTCTTCTCATCATTAGCATGGCTAAGGGTCTGTCGAACTTATTTATTTTGTCAAAGAACCAAAGTTTAGTTTTATCAATTTTTTCAATGTTTTTTTGTTTCAATTTTGTTGATTTCCACTCTGATTTTAATTATTTCTTGCCTTCTACTACATTTGCTGTTGTTTTGCTCTTCCTTTTCTAGGGTTTTGAGATGAAGTGTGAGTTCATTTATTTGTTGTTTTTTTTCTTTTTTTGAGGAATGAATTTCCCTGTTAAAACTGCTTTTTTTGTGTCCAATAGATCCTGATATGATGTGTCTGTATTTTCATTTATCTCTAAGAATTTTTTAATTTCCTCCTTGATGTCTTCTATAACCCATTGATCATTCAGTAACGTATTGTTCATTTTCCAGGTGATGCAGGTTTTTTCCTTCCTTCTTTTATCATTGATTTCCAGTTTCATTCCATTATGATCAGATAAGATGCATGGTATTATCTCCACACATTTATATTTACTAAGAGTTGCCCTAAGGCATAATATATGGTCTATCTTTGAGAAGAATCCATGTGCTGCTGAAAAGAAGGTGTATCCATTGATGATGGTTGATATATTCTATATATGTCAGTTAAGTCTAGGTTATTGATTGTGTTATTGAGTTCTATAGTTTCTTTATTCAGCTTTTGTCTGGAGGATCTGTCCAATGGAGAGAGCGGTGTGTAGAAGTCACCCATAATTATTGTGTTGTGGTCTATTTGACTCTTGAACTTGAGGAGAGATTGTTTTATGAATGTTGCAGCAACATTATTTGGTGCATACATATTGATAATTGTTATGTCTTGTTGGTGAATTTTTTTAACAGTATATAGTGTCCTTCTTTATCCTTTTTGATTAACTTAGGTTTGAAGTTGATTTTATTCGATATGAGTATGGCCACTCCTGGTTGCTTCCGAGGACCATGTGAGTGGTATGATTTTTCCCAACCTTTCACCTTCACCCTGTGTATGTCTTTTCCTATCATATGAGTCTCCTAAAGGCAGCATATTGTTGGATTTGTTTTTTTATTCCAGGTTACTAGCCTATGTCTCTTGATTGGTGAGTTTAAGCCATTAACGTTTAAGGTTACTAGTGATATATGGTTTGTACTTCCCATCATGCTTGTTTATTTATTTATTTTAATATGGCTAGTTTTTTTCCTTTTTGGTAATTTTTTTTTCCTTCCCTTTACTGAGTTACCTCCCACTGTTAGTTTTGGGTGCTGTTTTTCAATTCCTCTTCTTGTAGTGTTTTTCTTAGAATGACTTTCAATGCTGTTTTTCTGGCTGCAAATTCTTTTACCTTTTGTTTATCGTGAAATATTTTAATTTCATTTTCAAATCTGAAGCTTAATTTTGCTGGATACAGTATTCTTGGTTGGAATCCATTATTTTTCAGCGTTTGAAATATGTTGTTCCAGGATCTTCTCGCTTTCAATGTCTGTGATGAAAAATCAGCCGTTAACCTAATTGGTTTACCCCTGAATATAATCTGCCTCCTTTCTCTCGTAGCTTTTTATATTCTCTCCTTGTTCTGTATGTTGGATATATTCATAATTATGTATCTTGGAGTTGGTCTATTACGGATTTGAATGTTTGGGGTCCTGTAGGCTTACAGGATTTGGCAATCCATTCCATTTTTCATATCTGGGAAGTTTTCTAGGATTATTTCATTCAATAGATTGTTCATTCCTTTGGTTTGAAGCTTTATACCTTGTTCTATCCTAATGACTCTCAAGTTTGATTTTTTTTATAACATCCCATATCTCTTGGATAGATTGCTTGTGAATTTTAAGCATCCTTTCTGTGTTGACTATATTCTTATCAAGTTGATAAATTTTGTCTTCATTATCTGATGTTCTGACTTCTACTTGATCTAGTCTATTTGTAATATTGTTGTTTGAGTTTTTAATTTCGTTTATGGTTTCCTGCATTTCTAGGATTACTGTTTGATTTTTTTTAAATCTCTATCTCCTGGTAGAGCTCGTTCTTTGCCATTTGAATTTGCTTATTTAATTCGTTTTCAAAATATACTTTCATTATTTGGACTTGGTGTCTAATATCTTCTCTAAGCTTCCGTTCCTTCTGAGTTAGGTATGCCTTGAGTTCTTTCTCTGTCCATTTTTCCGATGCCTCTAGGTTCTCCTATGTATTTAAGTTGTCCTGCATTGTTTGTAATACTTTTTTCCCTTGTTTTTTTCATGGTGCTCAAGTTACTTTCCAACTCTGTTTGACTGCTGTTTTTCTGTTTTCTCCTTTAAATTTGTTTTGGTTTTTATAGTTCCACAATCTCTCCTTTGTGTTAGGAGACAATGTTTAGAGAAGTTGGATTTAATTGTGATTTAAGGTAAATTCATTAGTTTCATTAAAGGCCTTTAGATTTTGATGGCATATAAAGAATTGAGGTTTGGACTTAGGATTTCATGTTAAGGTCGGGCAATTTGATGGTATGGAGGTTAGTATATGTTAGCTTCTTTGGGGGGGTTGCTCAAATGCAGGCAGATATTAACAAGAGAATAGACAGGAGTACTTGGGGGTAGTTAAGGACTTAGGTGTACTATAGACCTATTCATAGTATTTATCTATTTGCATTTAGTAAGTTATACGTAAACTGGGTGTTCATGCTTAAGAGGAAAGTTGGGGAAAAGGTATGGACACAAACCAAGAAAGAGAGAGGGAGAGAAGAAAGGAAGAGAAAAGAATAGAAAATAAAAGAAATGATAAAAAAATAAAAAGCAATAAAATAAAAATTACAATTGAAAAAAAATAATTAAAAAATACAATTTAAAATTAAAAAATTAAAGAATTAAAAAAATAAAACAAACAAACAAAAAGGCACAGTTAGGCTTCTATTTTCTTCACTTCCAGTAGGTGGTGCTGTGCCTTTTGGGCTGAGATTTTGCCCTCTGGCTGTAGGATACAATCCGTGTGAGTCCGCTCCCTCCTCCGCCCCTGGTGTCTCTCAAAAACCTGTTAGCTTACGTTTATTCCTGGCCTCTAGTCCCCTGGCTTCTCCTGCTAGCCATGCCTTCCCCAGTGTGATGCCTCGCGGCAGTTCAAACTATACTGTGGGCCTGCAGTTTGCTGGGTGTGGAGCGTGGCTATTGGGAACTGGCACCTTATTGTTTGATTCCTTCTGCTTGCCCCTTCCCCAGAGCTAGAAAGTCAGGTTTCGTTTTCACCGTTGATGGGAGGGGGAGTTGGAGGTCAGGTGCCTTTACCTTTCCCCACACCTCTATTCACACTCACTCTGATAATCCCTCCCCCGGAAAGCCGGGGAGAGATTTTATGCGAATTCCCCACTGTATGGGAGATGGGCTGAATAACACACACACACCTGTTCTATTGCTGCAATCTGTCGGAAACTGGCGATGGTGACATCAGCTCTCCAAGATGGTGGCCACTGGCTTCCTTGGTGGACGGTGCAGTGTGGGGGACAGAACTGGACCGCTTCCTTCCCCCGTCTCAAACCCATACTCAGCCCAGAGCTCAGTGAGGACACAGCCGGCAGGACTCCACAGAATCCGCAGTGCCGTTTCTGTGCGTTGCTGGCCACTTCTCAGCGCCCCACTGTCTCTAGCCGCGGGGTGGGCAGAAGATCAATCAGCCTGGATCTCAGTGCTCACAGTTCACTCGCAGTTGACACCCAGTAACCAGTCCTCGGTGATGG
>NW_026006711.1:0-4655 GCF_001458135.2 Marmota marmota marmota
ATATATATATATATATATATATATATATATATATATATATGTCAGTTTCATATCAATTACTCCATCAAAAATCTAGATCAGGGGTAACCAATAGAACTTTCTTCAGTTATAGAAATATTCTGTACCTCTTAATTATTGTTTAGGTTCTTAATGGGAAGTGTAAGATAAACCAAGATTTATTATTTGTTTTTTCATTTCCTAAGAGAGTGCCTTAAGTACTTCACCTACTATGACATTTCATATCAACCTAAAAGCAAGGATCAAAACACTTTGGGGAAATATGGAGCCTTATAATGTGATATGGAAAATTAATCAAATGCCATAAACATAGAATCTTAATGATGTACTAATCCCAGATCCATAACACATAGTTTTGACTATTTTTATTAATGTATGGATATAAATCAATTTGAAGAATTTCTTCATAGTCTGAGCAAATGAGTTTACACAATTACATATGTAATACAAAATACATTAACAGTTTGAATATATGTCAAAGTGGGGGAGATAGGCAGTGTTAGATCTTTGCCTTTAATAATAGTCCTAGAATGTGCTAAACTGATTTCCCTATGTAAACTTCAACTGTGGATTTAAGAAGCTAATGTATGAGTTTAAGTCTGTTGAGGCAATTATAAATTTCAGATATTTAAATTAATGAGTTTGCATTTTTCATTAATGTTTATATTAAAATTATAAAATTAAAAAGTTGTAGCCCTTAGTCAGGCATGGTGGCACATATCTAAAATCTTAGCCACTCAGGAAGCTGAGTCAGGAAGATCACAATTGGAGGCAAGCCTGGGCAACTTAGTGAGATGCTGTCTCAAAATAAAAATTAAAAAAGACTGGGGGTATATCCCAGTGGTAGAGCACCCTTGGAGCTAATCCCCAAACAAAATTAAAAATAAAGGAATTTTTCAGCCCACTACATTTAATATTGTGTGAACCTGTCAGAAGTGGCACTTTCTTACTTAGGGGCTCTTCTTTTCTTGGTAATTCTTCCTCCTGCAATGATATATGAGAGAAAAGTAGTTGTGTATACGTAAATTCTGGAATTTCTGACCCTTAATAAAAAATCTCTACATGCTTTGTCATTCAATAGAATGTTGGGAAGTGAATTAAAATACTATTTTCTGATATTTCTCTTTCATGCACAATAATATTTTTATTATTAAGGACATAAATGACAAACGTCTGAGAATTGAATAATTTTTACCCATATAAATATGTTTGGTTCTTGATAAGCAAACAGGCCAATGTGACTAATTCAGTCCAAACTAGATGCTGAATATATACCTATGAGAATACTTTAATCAGTAATTGACTCAAAGGGGCATATTTAGAATATGTATATTTTAACACCCGTTGGTCTGAAATTCAATATGTATTTGCACAACACTTGTCCTGAATACCAGCCAAATTATAACTAACTATAGTTGACTTCCTCTCAGAAAATAGATTTCTTCTTGATAAGTCCTGTTACAATAAAGCTGGGATGGTCAATATTTAATGCTTTAGTTTCTTTAGTTTTAACCCTGCTAGCTGGTTGACTTACTAGAAATTAATATGCCTGTAAAATGAAGCAAAATTACTTGTTTAAGAACATTTATTGGTGTAACACTGGATATTGGATAGAATACCAAACCTCAGGTATGACATTATTACAATGAATTACCTGTCAAGAGTGTGTCTAATAGTTATTGTAGTATGTGTGAATTATAGCAAGGGATGATGCAAATTTTCAGTGTATGAAAAAAAGACTATAGTAATATTAAAAGATATTTGAAAGTTTAACTCAAATAATATGTTACATTTGTAAGTTACATTCTTTTATTTGGTTAAATTTTTTTTCACCGTGTCAAATAATGAAATTACTCAATTTCTGTTCATAAGACTCTGAGAATTTACTAAAGATTATTTGTGTTAAAATATATAAAGCAATTTTAAAATAATTAATCATAAGAATTTCTGTGTGTAAGAAAACGTACTAGTAATGATTTTTAAGGTTAAGAAAGTCAAACCAACTGCAAAATCAAGAGGTTGAAAAATCTGACTTAAGAATTTGCCAATAGTACAAATAAAGTCAGAAAATGATTACTGAGGAGAGAGGAAACTAACATATCTGCTAAAGGAAACATACTGCTCTTCAATAGACAATCATCTTCTCTATAGACAATCATCTTCGTTGGTTGATTCAGGCTTATGAAATTAATTTATCAAATGAAGTTGCTGTCTGACTTAGTTATTAATTCTCTGCACCCTTTACATCAATAAGGGTTGTGGAGACATTTCTGATATTATTTAAACTATTTGAACTTTGTTCAGTTCAGAGTATTTATCTTATTGCCTCTCCTTAGAATGCATAGTTGTATAAGAGGACACCTTTGGTGTTACTAATAGTATAATATATTCACTTCTATTCAGGTTTTACAACACCCATCGGTGTAATATTGTGTATTATCTGCTCTTGGACATGATTAATGGCATGATAGCATGGATACAGTTGAGAGAAAACTACTAAGTATAAAAACATTGGCCTCTAACAATAGTTAGTTCCTTTCCTGTAATTATAACTCAGCAGTAGAATCTTTGCCTAGCATGCAGAGTTGTGGATTCCCAGGTGAAAGAATCCAATGCTACCAGAAAATAAAAATAAAATAGATAAATAAATAAAAGTTTCTGAATATATCATTGTTATTGTTCTTTATTCTGCACTCAGTGTGATCAAGTGTCAAATTCTAAATCGCCTATTCTCTCTCAGTCAGTTCAGGCCTAAGCTTAAACTCAAGTGTATCTTACTTTTGCAGGTTAAATTTGCATAGAGAAATAAACTTTTTCAGTGAGACTGAAATTCCCCATAATCTGGGTGAATTGTTATTTGAAAAGTATTAGGAAAAGCAATTCCCAGCTGGATGCTATGGTGCACACCTGTAATCTCAGCAATATTCCAAGTTCAAGGCCAGCCTCAGAACTTAGTGAGTCCCTAAACAAGTTAGCCAGAGTCTATATCAAGAAAAAAAATAAAATTAAATAAAAAGGGCAGGGACGGAGCTCAGTGGTAAAGCACCCCAGTCTTCAATCCTCAGTACCAAGATATTCTGACAAATAAGAGGTAACTAAATATTATTATCTTAAGAAAAGTTTCCTTTATAGTTGTAGATTTATGTGGACTATAATTTTTAAACACATGTACTGTGCAGATTATGACAAAACATTTAGAAAATTTAAGACAGCTAAGAGAAATGCCACAGCCACGAAAAGTTTAGAAACATTACATGCCCATTCTCTTTTTTCACAACAACATTCTCTAGTGGAAAACAAATCCTTTAAGTAGTTGTTTTAGCACACACAAGCCATTCCTTCACTTTCGTTTTCTTTTTCTAGCAAGTTTTAATTTTGGTATACCTCAAAACAGAAAACAAATGAGTATTTTCTCCCAATTTTCAAAAATTAGTAAACCCTTAGAATACTCATTATAAGTAGGTAAAAATATTCACCCACACATCATTACAAAGACAGATAATTTATATCAGATTTGAACAGTATCCTTTCTTTTCCAGTCTTATTTTACGGTTCTGTTGTCTCCCAACTTTATAGTTCTTTAAATTATTCACATATTATATACTAAATTATTCAAGGAAAAACTCCTAGGCACTTCACTTACTCAATGTCACTTTCATATAAACAAATCTTATTTTACTTTTCTTTTGGGGAGGAAACATTCCATTTAGTTGTCCTATATCTTATTTATCTTGACCATTTATTTTAATGTGAATCTAATCTAAATACATGTAATCAATATGTATATAATGTGTGCATCGTGCAATATCAAGATGTTTTAAAGAATGCTAGAGATCTGATGATAAAATAAGATTTTGGGGAGAAAAAGTGTTCTGAGTCTCAAAAATTCAGCTTCTATATGTTTCTTTACCTTGGGGGATGAAGTTCTGCAAAATAACTATGACATTTAAATATGCTGCAATAAGCATTTTTAAACAGAGCAAATAGAAAGAGAAGTGGTGGGAATAAACTTAAGCTTTATATTATGCTTTAAATTTAAAAAAAAACCCTCTTCCTTAGAATGAAGTTTGAAATTTTGATCATTTTTAATACACCACCAAGGTAAAATGCAACCTCTTAGAATAATGACAGCAAATGATTTTAACAATGTTTGTGTCATTTCAGTTAGCAAAGATATAAATTTAATATTTTTCTTAACCATTTTACTGTAGGTTATATTTACTAGATTTCAAAACATTCAGAATTTAAAAAAGAAAAAGCTTAATAAATGAAAGAAAAGCATTTTTTCTTGGATTTCTACTGAAGACTGAACAGTTTCTCAGGAAAACTAGACTTTCTAAGTGGGATCAATTTATATGTCTTTGGTTGTTTTGTGTCATGAGAAAAATCTGCATCCTTAAGTTACTTAAATGTCTGGTGGTTCAAATGTAAAATGTTTGTAAATATGCAATTTAACAACAAATATAATTTAAATTATATGTTTTGATCAGATACTGGCATAAAAGAAAGGAAATCCTCCACCATATACATGTTGTCTGTAGGTTGTTTGAGAATGATGAAGTAACATCTATTTTAAAATAGAATTTATTCGGACAAGCAATAAATATATCACTCTAGTAAGGCCTTTATTATATATA
>NW_026006712.1:0-4653 GCF_001458135.2 Marmota marmota marmota
AAAAAAAAAAAAAAAAAAAAAAGTAACATACACAGCCATGACACTGAAATATTGGTTTTGGGCTGAAGTGACCTCTACTACTTCAGAAAACCCTAGACCACCCCACACCCATTATCAAGAACTCCCAAGACTTTTCACCCAGCTGTCTCCCCAGAGATGCTTCTACTCCCTGGTTCTACCTTCTTTCCCACACTGGAGGAGAATGCTTCCCTCCCTCCCCATCCCCCCACCCCATTCTCACCTTCTGCTTCAAATATTTTAGTCACATCCTCCCACAGGGGCGCCCCCTCCTTGGCCTTCCTTGGATGGTGCAACTTCACCCAGGTGCTGGCCTTGGTGGGCATGATGACTTCTGCACTCCTTTTCCAGGGACTCTGCCTCATCCACAGTCCTGACTGGGCTTGTCCACTTTCTGATGAGGAAACTGCTGGGACCCCAGACCGGGGGTTTCACAGCTGTACCAGCCTCCTCTAATAACCAACTCCTGCTCCTCCGTGTCCTCAGTCTCAGGAACCAGCGGGGAAATATAGTACCAGAATCTGGGGTGTGGCTTTTTTTGTCAATGGCTCTCAAGACACATCCCCCACCTTGGATTAACCTGTCTCAGCAGGCAGCTAGACACTCCAGGTATTTATTGAGCCACCCCACCCGCTACAGTCTCCTGGAGATGCTGAGCAAAAAACATTAGTGTCAACAAAGTATCAAGAAGCCTCAGTTATACCATAAGCTTCTAAAACTTCAAAATCACCCTAAAATATTCAGAAAAGATGGAAGGAACTGGTGGATTAAAAAAAAAAAAAAAAACATGGTCCAAAACAACTGAAGGTGTCACTAAGCACAAAGAGATGAAGATCCCAATTCCTTGTTACAGGCACGATTATGCTTAAAACAGTCCGCGATTTGGAATCGCAAAGGATCTGGGTGTGAATCCCAGCTACTTCTCTTCACTGAGGCAAATGACGTCAACGCTCCATCCGGGTTCTCCCTCCCTAACCAAGAGGCTATACTGAGGCAAATGACGTCAACGATCCATCCGGGTTCTCCCTCCCTAACCGAAAGGCTACACCGCGCTCGTGGGTAACGGCGCAGGGACCTTTTCGCAGCTTGGGTTTGAGTCAACCACGCGGCATCAGGGCGCACCGCGCGCGACAGGGTGACGGCGAGCAGTTGCTGGGGCTTCACGGCTCGTTGCCCTCCCCAATCCCTGGAGCGTCCCCGTGCCCCCGCTCACCCGCGGGACAGCACACCCGCTTCTCGGTCGCAGCCAGCAGGACTCCGCGCAGTGCGCCCACGGTGCCGCGTAGCTCCGGGGAGGCCAACGCATTACGCCTGCGCGGTGGCCTCGCGTGTCCTTCCCGGCGTCCTCCGCCAGATCGGGCCTGGGTGCTCACCCCGCCCCTGGTCCCCTCTATAGGGACACCCAGAATGCGAACCCAATAAGCCAGCCCCACTCATAAGAAAGGAGGGGCACCTTGTTTCCGCTGCCGAGGGTTCACGTCGAAGTGTCTACCGTGGACCTTTCAGCTTTTGACAAAAAATAACGACTGGCATCACATTTTTGTTAAACTCCATGGATACCACGTTCTTGAATAATATGTATATGGAAAAAGGCTAAAAATTGAATGTATTGCAGTGTTTTATTTAAAGAATACAACCAGCTAGCTTTCTGTTCTACCATTCAATAAAAGTTCTCACGTTAATTGCCTTCCTTACATTTCTGAAATGTCAGAAAAAAAAACACAAAAGCAGGAAAATAGTGGTAACCAATAATCTCAGCTAACAGGGGTAACCGTTGCTAACATTTGATGAGCAGTCTGCACTATACTCACACACTTCGTTTGTTTTCCCCCCCTTTTTTAGATATTTACCATAGAAGTCTGGCGCAGTGGCGCACACCTGAAATCCCAGCCGCTCAGGAGGCTGAGACAGGAAGATTGCTAGTTCAAAGCCAGCCTCAGCAACAAAGAGGCACTAGGAAACTCGGTGAGACTCTGTCTCTAAATAAAATACAAAATAGGGCTGGGGATGGGGCTCAGTGGTGGAGTGCCCCTGAGTTCAATCCCCAGTACCAAAAAAAAAAAAAAAAAGACATTTGCCATAGAAATTATTATACTCTAATGCTGTTTTATTGCTGGATTGTCTCCCCTCAACAAAATAGTTGTACATTGTTCCAAATACTGTACATTTCTCCATTAATAGCTTCCAAAAAATAACAATTTAGAAAATAGACTATGGGACTTGCTAGCTGCTATGAACTGAATGTGGACCTTCAAAATTTATGTTGAAACCCTAACCCTCAATGTGATTGTTATCTAGAGATAGTATCTTCATGGAAGTAATTAAAATTAAATAAAGTTAAAGTGTGGGACACTGATCTAATGACTTTTCTGTTCTTATAAAAAGAGACACCAGAGGGCTCTTTTTTACTCCCTTTCTCTATCCAGTCACTGGGAAGGAAAGGCCAAGTGAGGACTTCAGGAGCAGGTTCTGTCTGGACGTCAGGAATAGAATCCTAGTTAGAAAACAACCCCTGCTGGACCTTGATCTGATCCCCCAAACTGTGAGAAAATAAATTTCTATTGTTTAAACTACATAGTCAATTAGTATGTTGTTGTAGCGGCCCAAACCATCTAATATGTGAGCATAAGTATTTACAATTATGAGGCTTTGTTCTAAGTGCATTACATATTCTAGCTTGTCTAGCCATCATAACAACACTTTGACCTAACTACTCTTATAGTCTCACTTTACAGAAAAGAAAACTGAGGTTTGGAGAAATTAAATAATTGCTCAAAAATCATACGGCTTACAAATGGTGGATCCAGGAAGTCTATGCTCCTATCTCCTACTCAATAAAACACAGCTTAAATTGTTAGTGGTAGAACCTAGGTAGTAGTACATGGATGTTCACTGTAAAATTCCTTCAATTTTTCTGTTATGTGTTAATATTTTTATAATAAAATGTTGGAAAAATAAAACAGCTAATAAACAACAAAATCACACAGAACATTATAAATAAAACTACAAAAATTATTGATTTAAAATGGAAAGAATAGTGATATATAACATATAACAAAGGAGCAAGGTTATTTGGGGGACATATACTGAGTTTACCCATAATCCTGAAAGTGATAGATGCATAAATGCCATCTTTACTGGTTTGATTAACAGTAACTCCTTATAATTATCAATAATTGAAAACCCAGGAAAACTACCATTACTGTGATGTTTCTGAATACTACCAAACAGCCTAACATATCTGTAATTGTCAAGATAATTATTAAATTGTGAGAAAAAATGACACAGTTTTAGCAGAGCCTAGTGACCCATGTTTATAATTCCAGCTATTCAGTTTGGCCTGGACATCTTAATGGAGTAATGCCTCAAAATAATTTTTTTTTGGTAGGGAAATCATTTATCAAAATAAAAAATTTTTTAAAAGAGCTGGGCAGATAGCTTAGTTATAGGATCACTTGCCCAGCATACATAAGGCTCTGGGTTCAAAGCCAAGAACTGAAAAAAAAAAAAAAAAGACCCAGTTTTATAGGAAAAAATATAACTTTTATATATGCTGTATAAATAATATAATGGAAGCCATATATATAATTATATATATATATATATATATATATATATATATATTGAAGTTAGCACAAATATTGGAAGAGTCATGCTGATGACATGATAGAATATCTACGAAAACCCAAGTCTTAAGTAAAATTTATTTGAATCAATAGAAGAATTGGCATAAGGTAGTTACCTTACATGTATATATAGAGGTATAGCTCAGTGGCACAGTGCTTGCCTAGCATGTGTGAGGCACTGGGTTCTATCCTTAGCACTTCATAAAAGTAAATAAAATAATTATTTTTTAAAAAACCTAGAATATATTCCACTCTCAGTAGCAGTGAGAAGCTATAAAATATTTAGAATAAATTTAATAATAAAATATAGATAAATATAATTTTAAATTTAAAATTATTAAAAACAAAGATTTGAATAAATGAAAAGACATATCTGAAAGGCCAAGGTTTGTCGTCGGAGATTAAAATGCACAAACACAGACAGCAGTGACAAAGATGAAGCACTTTACTGCAAGCTGGTACTAGTTTATATAGAAAGTGAGAGTCAGTTATCTTAAACCAGGAAGCTCCCAGGGCCAATCATAGTAAAGATCAGGTTTATCACCTACTGTGCACGCACGTCCGCCCTGCATAAGATTCATGGGGGGCACGAATTGTCCAAGAGAACGGAAGACGGGAGGGCCAATTAGAAGGTTTTCAAAACAACTTGTTATCCGCCCACTGGCAACTTGCCTGCTGCCATGTTGCATTAGGGGCTCCGCCGGGGAGTTCTAGCCACCCACTGGCAATTTGCCTGCCGCCATGTTTGAAAGGCCCGGGGAGTTCTCAGGGAGACTCCCAACAATATCAACCTTGGGGAAGACCTGATGAAACTTCATTGCAATTCCTATTAGAATCCCAACAGTGTTTTATTTTGATTTTGAAACTGAATTTTTAAAAAATCTTAAAATTTATAGCAAGAAAAAAGCCAGGAATGGTGGTACAGGCCTGTAGTCCCAGCATCTTGAGAAGCTCAAGTGAGTTCAAGACCAATATCAGTATAAAAAAAAAAAAAAAAAAAAAATAGGGA
>NW_026006713.1:0-4653 GCF_001458135.2 Marmota marmota marmota
TTTTTTGCGAGGGGGGTGGGGGTGGTTAAAAATGTTCTGGAACTATAGAGTGGTAGTGGTTGCACAATATTATGAATGCACTGAATTCCAATGAATTGTATACTTTATAATGATGTATTTTACATTAAGTTGTATTTTATGACACATACATATAAATGTACCCATACAATTTAGCTATTATCGTCCTATCACTCCATCCCTCCTCACCAGCCCTAAATAACCAGTGATCTACTTTCTGTCATGGATTTGCCTATTCTGAACATTTTACATGAATCATGTTAATATGTTTATTTTTCACTGGCTTATTTTACTGAGAAAAATATTTTCAATGTTATCCATATTCTAGTGAATATTAGTACCTCAATTTTTTTTCATGGCAAACAATAATTCTTTGTATGAATACACTACATTTTATTTATCCATTCATTAGGTGATAGACATTTACATTGTTTCCACCTTTTGTGTATTATGAATCAAGCAACTATTAACATTCATGGATACCTTTTTGTGAGGTTGTATGTTTTGATTACTCTTGGTTACATATCTAGGAGATGCATTGTTGCATCAAATGGCAATTATATGCTTACCTATTTGAGGACTTATGAGACTGTTTTCCAAAGTGGTTGCACTGTTGTGCATTTTAACTGATTTCCAATTTCTTTGCATCCTCACCAATGTTTGCTATAAAGTGATTTTTTAAAAATTAAAGCCATACTAGTAAACATGAAGCGATACCATAAGGTATTGATTTGAATTTCCATGTTGACTAATAACACTGAACATTTTTTCATGTATATTTTTTTCTAGAAATATCTCCTATAGTCAATATTTGGTATAGGCTCTTGGAATTCATGGACCATCAAATTGCGTGGTAAATGATTATCATGGGAGTAATTATAAATTATATTTAATTATAGTAAATATTATAAAGTATACTTGTTTCATTTACACTGCTATATATTCAGTAAGAAATCTGAAGGAGTCCTTATTAACATGTACTGAAATACTAGATTAATTTCCAGCACATGATTATTGATAGGGGTTGAGAGGAGGTAGCCCAATCCCTATCAGAAAGGGGAGCCTACTCTACAAATCGTTATTAGTGAAATCAATAGGAAACATCACAGATTGAATGAGTTAAGAAAAGTGTCCTATCTCTGTTTTGAAAAAAATAAGAAGGTACTAATTAGAATGAAAAAAAATTGCATTGAATCCATACCTATACACAAGGAAGGTAACTGGGTAACAGGAGAGTGAGCAAGGTCTAGAGAGGTGCTAACCTGAAGGATCAGTAACTTTTAGGATGAGCAGTGGATGCTGGGGAAAATAAACTCTATTCAAAAAGAGTCAACACCTATTTTGGCAGATTATCAGTGTGCTACTGCCATCACAGCTTTACACTTGTGACATATGAAGATTGTCTGTTCCCAAGGGAGTAAATGAACATTTGCCCAGTAGACTGAGAAGTCACCTGCACAGTTTGGACCTTTGCTATGACTGGATGGAGTAACAGTAGCCTTAGCTTCGGAAACTCAAAGGAATTTGCTTAGGTACTTTGAGAGGGTCATTATATTCTGATGACATATTCTTAGAACCTGAAAAAAAACCATGTTTATCAGCAGCTTACAAATTTTCATTTCTTTAGGTAGTTACCCTTGGTTTGTCTACCAGATCCACTTTAGAGAATGGAGTGTTTTGAAGTTGCAACTAAAATCCTAGGCAGAATCCTTTTTAGGATATTTTATTTTTTAACTGCAAAGACAGCAAAGAAAAACAAACAATTAAGGTTCTGTACCTTATTTCTCCTTCTCTAATGTGGCCTGCCAGTTCTTCAATAAACTTCTCCCCTTTCATCCAGTAGATCATTGGCCCAGATTCTCCACTGAATCCAAAGAATGCTTTGCAAGGGATATTCAGAGGCTTACCTGAGAATGAGGAAAAAAATGAGAAAATTGACTACTGGTTATCATTAGAGGCCAAGGATGAGCCCTTTAATATCTGAAGGAAAACTCAGAGATGACATATTTTTCAACTGTTCTTCTAATCATCTTACCATTGTACAGGCAAAAATATTAAAATATTATGAGGACTTCTGGGAAATTTAAATGTTCAAGCTATTATATAAACAAAAATAAAGAATAGTACTCATTTTTAACTTTATTTTTATGATTTCCTTCCCAGGAACTAACATGAAAGAATCAAATGGAAATAATCCCTTATTTTTTTGAGAGAGAATTAAGTTCTGCTTAGTTGGACTTGCCTTTGAAGGTAACATTAATCAAAAGTATGAGTTAATCCTTGACTAATAAGAAGACATATCAGAAGAGACTATCCCCACTATTATTAAGATTGCACTGAGAAAATTTTTTGCTCTGATCATTATCTTTTTAAAAAAAACAACAATATAAAAAACAGTGATTGTTAAGTTTTGATGTCAACTTGAATGGACTAAGGAATACATAGATTGCTGGTAAAACATCATTTCTGGATATGTCTGTGAGACATATCCAGAAAAGATTAGCATTGGAGGTGGTGAACTGAGTGGGCACCATCTACTCTGTTAGGGTCCTGGATAGAATTAAAAGTCAGAGGAAAGGAAAATTCCCTCTCTCTCTCTCTCTCTCTATTGGAATTGGAACAACTGTCTTGTCCTGTCTTTCAGCTTCAGAAGTCCAAGTTCTCTGGATTTGTACTTAAGTACTAGCACCATCAGCTTCCTATAGTTCCTGGGCCTTCAGCTTTGGAAACTGAAGTTGTATCCTACTCTTATTATGAGGCTGAAGCGTTGTACTTCCTGGCTCTCCAGCCTGCAATAGCCTATTATAGGACTCTTTAGCTTCCATAGTCACATGATGTAATTTATCTAATAAATCCTCTATCATTTATCTATTTATTTATTCTATCTACTTATCTATCTCTCTAATGATGATCTTATAATTTCTTCCTCTCTGGAGAACCCCGAGTAATACACAAACCAAAGGAAATTTTTGGAATTCAAATGTATCTATAAAAGTACATATGCATATACCTTATCATAATTATTCTTTTCATCACCCACTTTGTTGAAATAATTACAGGCAGTATTTCAGTACTTTTTATTATGAATCATGATTGTAGAAAAATACTTCATTTTAACTTTAAGTTTCTCATCAAATAAGCAATTGTAATACAATATTAAGACAGTATGGGAAAAGTAGTAGAAGAGCACAATCTTGATATTTTTGACTAAGGAATTCCCAGATCCATAAATCATATTACAGTATATCACTCCATAAAATGTACTCTTTTTCCTTAGTTAAAATACTAGATGAAGCAATGTAAAATATTTTTCCTCATGGAGCTAATAGTAATTTGTTAGCACCATTATTCTAAACTATGGACAAATTCTCCGTTGTACATTTAAATAAATTCAAAGCTTCCATGTTCTAAAAATAAGTGCTTTCTGAAACCAAATCTCTTTAATCATCAAACTAGCAGATGACTTTTTAGAGAACCATTTTCATAACGAAATAGTTTAATTCGAGTTAAGGTCTACATTAAGATAAATTGGAAATTAACAAAACTTCATAGTCACATGGTTACTGTGTGATAGACTGAGCTTACTCATAATAAGGGATTTGTTGCCAAATGATAGTTTTATTATACTTAAAATTTTTCACTCAGCAAAATGATGTGTCCTGGACCTTTTGATCTTATCATAGTTGTCAGATCTTTCCCTGTCAAGAGTCTGTCCTATATGTTTGACACAAATTTGAAATAAGGTTATGTGAAATATGCTTTCATATAAGGTTGTGTAAAAACTAGATTATCTTATATACTGGAAAGTGCACTGGACTAAGAGTCAGGAAACTTAAATCTTAGTTTTTGATCTAATGTGAACAAACAAACTGGCTCTAGGCAGATTACCTAACTTTATGTAAACTGATTTCTCATATATGTAATGGGGATGGTAATAAAACTTGAGAGGTTCAAACAGGACAATGTATGCAAAAGTGCTTGCTGAACTCAAAAGTCTCAGTGAAACGTTGCATAGGTTGTTTTTCTTCTGAGGCTTAGTTATTTAAGTAGAAGTCAAATATGAATCATAATCCAATGTGGATACTGAGATAAATACACATTAATTTTACCCTGTCAATCTTATGTGCTTCTTTCACAGATGTCTATGGAGCAATATCCTTCTCTTAACAACATTCTGTAAAGTTTCCTTGGATTCTAGAGTATGTATGATTCACCCTATCAGGCACCTAGTTCTCTAAATCTGAAGACAGGATTTTTCCCCTATGCCTTGCTACCTTTTATTCTTTTGAAATTGAAGGCATTAAGAAATATCAAACCAGATGGCAGACAATCCAGAGATATTTTTGGTACCACAGATTGAATCCAGGGTCACTCAACCACTGAGTCACATCCCCAGCCATTTTTACGTTTTATTTTGAGACAGGGTCTCATTAAGTTGCTGAGGTTTTTGCTAAATTGCTGAAGCTGGCTTTGAACTTGTGATCCCATTGCCTCATCCTCCCCAGCCACTGGGATTACAGGTGTGTACAACCATGTCCAGCTCAATCCAGATATTTTGATAAATATTATTGTGAGGGATCCCAGTTGCTGAAACTACCAGTGTGTGTGTGTGTGTGTGTGTGTGTGTGTGTATAT
>NW_026006714.1:0-4653 GCF_001458135.2 Marmota marmota marmota
CAGGTGGGAGATCCTACCACCTCTGTGTCATGGGGAACTTGTATACCACCTTAGACAGGGTAGAGGAGACTCGCCCATCCAGGCAGGAGATCCCTCCAATCTGGCTTTCAGCTGGAGCTCCTATACCACCACACACAAGGAAGTAAATGCTTGTCCCTCCTGGCGGGAGACCCCTCCAACCTGGGTGTCAGTGTGAGATCATATACCGCCACAGCAAGGATAAAAGGGGACTCGCCCCTCTAGGCAGGAGACCACTTCCACCTGGTATCAGTGGGAGCTCTTATACTACTGCACCCTTGATAGAGGGTACTTTCCCCTTCAGGTAGGATACCCCTACCACCTGGGTGTCTGGGAGAGCTTGTATACAGCCACAGCCAGGGTAGAGGTGACTCACTGCTCCAGGAGTGAGAACATTCCCATCTGGGTGTCTGGGAGAGCTCCTATACCCCCACAACCAATGTAGAGGAGACTCACCCGTCCATTCAGGAGACCCCATATCCTGAATGTCAGGGGAGCTCCAATACAGCCAGAGCCAAGGGAGTGGGGACTCAACCCTCCAGGTGGCAGATCCCTTCTACCTGGTTGTCAGTGGAGTTCATGTACTGCCATAGCAGAGTAGAGGGGACTCGCCACTAAAGGCAGGAGAATCCTCCCACTTGGGTGTAGGGGACACCTCCTATACCACTGCAGCCAGGGTAGAGGGGACTCATCTCTGCTGGATGGAGACCCTCCCACCTGGGTGTCAGGGGGATATACTTTACTTCTGCAGCCAGGGTGGAGGGGACTCGACCCTCCAGGTGAGAGATCCTCAAACCTGAGTATCAGGGAATGCTACAAACCACTGGAATCAGAGTAGAAGGAACTCGCCCCTTCAGGCAGGAAATGCCTCTCAAATCAGTATAGGCGGGGAGCTCATGTGAGTATGGAGGCAGGGGAGCTCTTATACCACAGAGAAAAAATAGAGGGGACTCACCCCTCCAAGCAGGAGACCCCTCCCACCTGGGTGTCTGGGAGAGTTGGTACACCCCCTCAGCCATGGTAGAGGGAAGTCACCCCTCTAGGCCAGAGGCCCCTTCCACCTGGGTATCCTGGAAGCTCCTTAACTGCTGCAACCAGGGTAGAGTGGACTTGCCCTCCAGGCTGAAGACCCCTTCCACCTGGGGGTCAGGTGGGGCTCAAATATCCCTGCAGCTAGGGTAGAGGCAACCTGCACATCCACGTGAGAAACACTTCCCACCTGTGAATGGGAGTAACTCCTATATCACCTTAGACAGGGTAGAGGGGACGCCCCCCTCCAGATGGAAGACCCATCCCAACTGGTTGTCAGGTGGAGCTCATATACCCCAGCAGCCAGGTTAGAGGAGAATCCTACCTCCAGGCGAGAGACACCTCCCAACTAGGAAGGAGTGTAACACCTATCCCGCCTTATCCAGGGTAGAGGAAACTCGCCCCTCCAGGAGGAAGACCCCTCCCACATGGGTGTCTGGTGAGGGCAGGGTTCATATACATCTGCAGCTGGGGTAGCAGCCACTTGCCTCTCAAGGCAGGAGACCCTTCCACCTTGGTGTGGGGGCGGAGCTCATATACCACTGCATCCAGGCTAGGGGGCCTCGCATCTCCAGGCAGGAGACCCATCCCATCTGGGTGTCCCAGGGAACTTCTATACCACCTTAGCCAGGGTAGAGGAGACTGACCCATCAAGGCGGGATACCCCTCCAAACTGGCTGTCAGAAGTAGCTTATATGCCACCACAGCCAGGATTATAAAGTACTTGCCCCTCCTGGCAGGAGATCCCTCCCACCAGGTTGTCAGTAGGAGCTCATATACTGCCACAGCCAGGTTGAGGGGACTCTCCCCTCCAAGCGGGAGAGCCCTCCCACCTGGGTGTCTGGGGGAGCTTGTATACTTCTGCAGCGAGTGTAGCAAGGACTCACTGCTCCAGTCGGGAGACCCTTCCCACCTGTGTCAGGGGGATCTCGCATACCGCCACAGCCAGGGTAGAGGGGACTGGCTCTTCCAGGTGGGAGACCACTCCCACCTGGGTGTGTGTGTAGGAGATCCTATACTGCCACAGCCAGGGTAGAGGTGATTCGCCTTTCCAGGCGGGAGAAACCTCCCACCTGGGTGTCCTTGGGAGCTTCTATAACTCTGAAGCCAGGGTAGAGGGGACTTGCACCTCTAGGCAGGAGACCCATCCCACCTGGATGTCAGGGGGAGTTCCTACACTGCTTCAGCCAGGGTAGAGCAGACTTTCGCTTCCAGTCGGGAGACCTCCTCCCACCTTGGTGTCTGGGTGATCTCCTATACCTCCACAGCTCGGGTAGAGGGAACTCACTCCTCTAAAAGGGAGACCAATCCTAACTGGGTGTCCTGGGGAGTTTTATTACTGCAGCAGCCAGGGTAGAGGAGACTCACCCCTAAGGCCGGTGATCCCTCCCACTTGGGTGTAGGGGGGAGCTCCTATACTGCCACAACCAGCGTAGAGGTGAACATGCCCCTGCGTGTAGAAGACCCCCTCACACCTGGGTGTACTGGGAGCACTTATATGGCAAGAGGTAAAGTAGAGGGTACTTGCCCTCCAGGGAAGATACCCCTCCCATCTGGATGTCAGGGGAGCTTGTATACCACCAAAGGCAGGGTAGAGGGGACTCTCCCATCCATGTGGAAAACCACTCCCACCTGTGTGTAGGGGGGGCACTTGTATACAGCCTTACTCAGGGTAGAGAAGACTTGCCTCTCCAGGAGGGAGAACACTCCCACCTGGGTGTCTGTGAGAGCTTGTATACTGTCACATCCAGGATACAGGGGACCCATTGCTCCAGGCTGGAGACCCTTCCACTTGGGTGTCAGGGAAGCTCATATACCCCCGCAACCAGTGTTGAGGGGATTCGCACCTCCAATCAGGAGACCCCATAACCTTGGTGTCGGGGGGAGGTCCTATACCTCCACAGAGAGGGGACTCAAACCTCCAGATGGAAGATCCCTTCCACCTCGTTGTCTGTGAAATTCATATACTGCCACAGTCAGGGTAGAGGGGACAAGACATTGAGGCAGGAGACCCCTCCCACCTGATTGTAGAGGAAGGCTCCTATACCACTGTAGCCAGGGTAGAGGGGACTCCCCTTTCCAGGCAGAAGACTCCTCACACCTGAGTATTTTGGGCAAATGTATATTCTGCCTTAGCCAGTGTAGAGGGGACTCACCCATGCAGGGCAAATATCTCTTCTACCTGGAGTTCGTATACTGCCACAGACAGGGTAGTGGGGACTCACCACTCGTGGCGGGAGACGCACCCCCTGGGTGTCATGAGGAGATCCTTTACTGCTGCAGCCATGGTAGAGTGGATTTTCCCCTCCAGGTGACAGACCCATCCAACCTAGGTTTCAGGGAAAGATAGTATACCACTGCAGCCAGGGTAGAGGTGCTCACCCATTCAGGTGGGAGACCCCTCCCATCTGGGTAAGGGGGGATATCCAATACAGAAACTGACAGAATAGAGGGGACTTGTTCCTTCAAGCAGGATACCCCTCCCACCTCGGTGTCAGGTGGAGCTAATATACCCCAGCAGCCAGGACTGAGGCCACTGGCACCTCCAGGCAAGGGACACCTCCCACCTTGGAATGGGGGTAACTCCTATACCGCCTTAGCCTGGGTAGAGGGGACTCGCCCCTTCAGGCAGGAGAATCCTCCCACCTGGGTGTCTGCTGAGGGAGGGGTTCTTATGCAGTTGCAGCGTGGGTAGCAGCAACTCGCTCTTAAAAGCGGGAGACCCCTCCCTCCTGGGGATAGGAGGGGCTCTTATACTCCCTCAACCAGTTTTGTGGGAACTCGAATCTTCAGGTGGGAGACCCTCCCACCTGGGTGTGGGGCGTTAGTTCCTATACTGCTGCAGCCAGGGTAGTGGGGATTGGCCCCTCCTGGCAGGATACCCCTCCCACCTTGTTTTCCAGAGGAACATGTATACCAACTTAGCCAGAGTACAGGAGACTCACCCATTTAGGAAGCAGACCCCTACAACCTGGCTGTCAGCAGCATCCCATATACTACCAAAGCCAGGGTAAAAAGTACTGGGAGATCCCTCCCACCAGGGTGTCATGGGTGAAAGGAAAATGGCCACAACATTGCAGTGACTACTGCTTTATTGCAGCGGTGCCAAAGAGGAGAGAGAGAGAGAGAGGAGAGAGAGAGAAAGAGAAGAGAGAAGAGAGAAGAGAGATGAGAGATGAGAGATGAGAGAGCAAGGGAGAGTGAAAGCAAGAGAGGGAGACAGTGAGAACAAGAGAGAGGAGCCTGGTAGAAGGGAGAGAGATTTTATAGCCAAATTCTAATGGGGTCTCTGGGTCTGCAAGCTGCCTTGTTGGTGGACAATGATTGGTTGCTAAGGGTGTCATCTTCTGCCTTCAGGCAGATGAGGCAGGGGTCAGATGTGGATTTCTGTTGCACCAGACAGAGGGGGTCAAGTGTTCAGCCTTGAGTGGGGTTGAGTATTCAGACTTGATGCAAACAGATGATAAAGGACCAGACAGAAGGGTATTTGAGTGCCTGGGTTATCCTGCAAACAACTTAGTTCAGCCTGTCCTGCACCTAACATTCCTCCCTTTTTGCTTTTCTAAATTAACAGGGTTGGAGGACAGTGCAAAATCCTTTGGCTAC
>NW_026006715.1:0-4652 GCF_001458135.2 Marmota marmota marmota
CCTTTTATTTTTTCCCCTTAGTTTGGTCTAACCTCTATATATGAGAGAGCATTTAACCCTTGACAGGAGTCTGGTTTATTTCAACTGGCATGATCTCTAGTTTTATCCATTTACCAGCTAATGACATGATTTAATTCTTCTTAATGACTGAGTAAAACTCATTTTCTTTATTTGTCTGCTGAGGATCACTGTTTTAATTAGCTTTTTTTGTTGCTATGTCCAAAAGACCTGAAAAGAACAATTTTGGAGAAGGAAAAATTTATTTGGGTCTCATAGTTTCCAAGAACTCAGTCCAGAGATAGCTAAGTTCATTGCTCTCTGCCCAAGATATGACAAAATTTTATGGTGAAGGACTGTGGAGAAGGAAAGTGGCTCAGGATATGCCCACCAGAAAACAGAAAGAGTTCTTCACTAGGGACAACGTATATCTTAAAACATGTTCCCAATGATCCTCCTCCTCCTCCAGCCACACCTTACCTACCTACAGTTATCTACCAGTTAATCTCTATCAGGGAATTAGCAGACTAATTAATTTAAGACTCTCATAACCCCATCCTTTAAATGATAAACTTTCTTGCATTGTCTCACACATGTGCTTTCTGGATACATCCCAAAAGAGTTATCTACGTTGACACCATAGTTTGACTATTGTGAATTGTGCTGCTACAAAATTTGAAGTGTCTGCATCCATAGATACTTTATATGTTCTGGATATATACCAAAGGAGTGGGATATATGGATCATATGGCATTTCCATTTCTAGTTTTCTAAAGGATGTCCTTACCACATTCCAGAGTTGTGTACTAATTTACAGCTCAACCAACAATATATGAAAGTACATTTTTCCCCACATCCTCTCCAGAACTTATTATTATTTGTATTCTGGATCATTGCCACTCTGAATATAGTGAGGAAAAATTATCAATGTAGTTTCAATTTGCATTCCCTGATTGCTAGAAATGTTGAACATTTTAAAATTTATTTTATTTTTTAAATACATGACAGCGAATGCATTATAATTCTTACTACACATATACAGCACAACTTTTCATATCTCTGTATATAATGAATTTTCACACCAATTCATGTCTTCATACATGTATTTTGGATAATGATGTTTATCATATTCCACCATCATTGCTAAGCCCCCTGTTGAGAGCCATGGCCAGGTTAAGATGGTGCCTGGCATTTTGCCAGAAGGAGCGGTTCCTGCTGCCTCAGGTGCCCGCATTTTTGTGTTCCTAGAGAGTTCACGTGGGTGGAGTTCATGGATTGAGTTCAGGTTGAGTGCTCGCAAAGTTCCCAAAGTTCTGGTGGAGTGCTTGGGGAGTTCCTGGAGAGTTCGCATGGGTGGCCTGCGGGTGTGGGTTCTAAAAATAAAGTTTGTTCCTGCTTGAATCTTCAAGTGGCTGGTGATTTGTGCCCAGCCAGACTGCGGCATATGGTGGCCCGCATGGGGAACACCTGAGTGTAAGTGATAAGGTAAACTGCTCGCCCCTGAGGGCAGTTGGAGAGGATGGGTAACCATTTAAAGATTCTTCTTTCATTTTGCTTTGCTTTTCTTTAAGTTGCCTGACCTTGGAGATGGGTGGGACAGAAGAAAAACCACTCACATCTGAGGAAAAACTATTTGAGTCTGAGGAACAGATAGGGAGAAAGGACGGATGGACATTTCAGGAGGATGGAAAGGCTGATATAATGAATTTTTGTTCCATTTTTGTTTCATTTTGTCTCAGTATTCTTTTGCATTATCTTAGTGAGGGGTATCTTTGTCATGGGAATATGGAATTAAAAATTAATAAGAACCAAACCAAAAGGGCGTTAAGTAAAGTGCTAGAGGAAGGAGGCATCTCAGTAAAATCAAGAACAGTTAGGGCATATGTTAAGATGATATAAAGGTGTAGCCTATGGTTCATTAAAGAGGGGTTGTTAAATATATCACAATGGAACCATCATGGTGAAGATTTTAAAAAGATACAAAAGGAAAGCCCAGAAACTCTGCCAGTTGGCACATTACCATTATGGACGTTGGTGCAGTCAGACTGCGGCACCCCGCCCTCTCCCTTCCCCTTGCATCTCTCTGTCCTATCTAGAGTTCCTCTGTTGCTCTCATGCTCCTCCTCCATACTCCACTGTGAGTCAGACTCCTTATATTAGAGAAAACATTCAGAAATTTCTTTAATTAGCTAACTTCACTTAGCATCATCTTCTCCAACTCCATCCATTTACCTGCAAATGCCATGATATTATTCTTTTATTGCTGAGTAATATTCCATTTGTATAAATGCCACATTTTTTAATCCATTCATCTACTGAAAGGAATCTAAGTTGGTTCCACAGTTTATCTATTGTGAATTGTGCTGCTATAAACATTGATGTGGCGTGTCCCTGTAGTATGCTGTTTTTAAGTCCTTTGGGTATAGTCCAAGGAGAGGAATAGCTGGGTCAAATGGTGGTTCCATTCCAAGTTTTCCAAGAAATCTCCATACTGCTTTCCATATTGGCTGCACCAATTTGCAGTCCCATCAGCAATGTATGAGTATACCTTTTTCCCCACATCCTCGTCAACACTTATTATTGTTTGTCTTGATAATAGCTGCCATTCTGACTGGAATGAGATGATATCTTAGAGTATTTTTGATTTACATTTCTCTAATTGCTAGAGATGATGAACAATTTTTATATATTTGTTGTTTGATTGTATAGCCTCTTCTGAGAAGTGTCTCTTCAGGTCCTTGCTCCATTTATTGATTGGGTTATTTGTTTTTGGTGCTTAACTTTTTGAGTTCTTTATATACGCTATAGATTAGTGCTCTATCTACTGTCTGAGGGGTAAAAATTTGCTTCCAAGATGTAAGCTGTCTATTCACCTCACAGATTGTTTCTATAGCTGAGAAGAAACTTTTTAGTTTACGTCCATCCCATTTATAGATTCTTGGTTTTAATTCTTGTGCTATAGGAGTCTTATTAAGGAAATTGGGGCCTAATCCCACATGATGAAGATTAGGGCCTACTTTTTCTTCTAATAGACACAGAGTCTCTTGTTCAATTCCTAGGTCCTTGTTCCACTTTGGGTTGAGTTTTGTGCATGGTGAGAGACAGGGGTTTATTTTCATTTTGTTGCATATGGATTTCCAGTTTTCCCAGCACCATTTGTTGAAAAGACTATCTTTTCTCCAATGCATGTTTTTGGTGCCTTTGTCTAATATAAGAAAATTTTAATTTTGTGGGTTAGTCTCTGTGTCCTCCATTCTGTACCATTGGTCTAACAGTCTGTTTTGGTGCCAATACCATGCTGTGTTTGTTACTATTGCTCTGTAGTATAGTTTAAGATCTGGTATAGTGATGCCACCTGCTTCACTCTTCCTGCTGAGGATTGCTTTAGTTATTCTGGGTCTCTTATTTTTCCAGATGGATTTCATGTTTTTTTTCCTATTTCTCTGAGGAATATCATTGGGATTTTGATCAGAATTGCATTAAATCTGTATAGTGCTTTTGTTATTATGGTCATCTTGATAATATTAATTCTGCCTATCCAAAAGGAAGGTAGATCTTTTTATCTTCTAAGTTTTTTTAAAAAAATTCTTTCTTTAGGGTTCTGTAGTTTTCATTGTATAGATCTTTCACTTCTTTCATTAAGTTGATTCTCAAGTATTTAATTTTATTTGAGGCTCTTGTATCTGGGGGTAGTTTTCCTCATTTCCCTCTCAGAGTATTTGTCCCTTATATACAGAAATGCCTTTGATTTATGTGTGTTGATTTTATAACCTGCTACTTTGCTCAATTCATTTACTAGTTCTAGTAGTTTTCTGGTGGAGTTTTTTGGGTCTTCTCAGTATAGAATCATATCATCAGCAAATAGTGCTAATTTAAATTCTTCTTTTCCTATACATACCCCTTTAATTTCTTTCATCTAATTGCTCGGGCCAGTGTTTCAAGAATTATATAAAATAGAAGTGGTGAAAGAGGGTATCCCTGTCTTGTTGCAGTTTTTAGAGGAAATGCCTTCAATTTTTCTCCATTTAGAATGATGTTGGCCTGGGGCTTAGCATAGATAGCCTTTACAATATTGAGATGTTTCTGTTATCCCTAGTTTTTCTAGTGTTTTGAACATAAAGGAGTGCCATATTTTGTCAAATGCTTTTTCTGCATCTATTGAGATGATCACATGATTCTTATCTTTGACTCTATTGATGTGATGAATTACATTTATTGATTTCTGTATGTTGAACCAACCCTGCATCTCTGGGATGAATCCCACCTGATCATGGTGCATGATCATTTGATATGTACTTGTATTCGACTTGCTAGAATTTTATTGAGAATTTTTGCATCTATGTTCATTAGAGATATTGGTCTGAAGTTTTCCTTCTTTGATGTGTCTTTGCCTGCTTTTGGAATCAGGGTGATATTGGCCTCATACAATGAGTTTGGAAGTGCTTCCTCTTTTTCTATTTCCTGAAATAAATTGAAGAGTATTGGTATTAGTTTTTGTTCAAATGTCTTGTAGAACTCAGCTTTGTATCCATTTGGTCTTGGGCTTTTCTTGATTGGTAGGCTTCTGATGGTGTCTTCTATTTCATCACTTGATATTGGCCTGTTTAAATTGTGTATATCTTCCTGATTCAATCTGGGCAAATTGTATGACTTAA
>NW_026006716.1:0-4651 GCF_001458135.2 Marmota marmota marmota
ACACTTCTAACACATGCAAGGGAAGAGAAGTTGAATTTATTAAATATTAACATGTGAAAGGTAGAAAATGAGTTTAGATTATATACCTAAAAAAAGCATAGTATCAGATATATATTTGTAAAAATAAACTTTTAAAACTCCATAATGGGGCTGGGGATGTGGCTCAAGCGGTAGCGCGCTCGCCTGGCATGCGTGCAGCCCGGGTTCGATCCTCAGCACCACATACAAAGATGTTGTGTCTGCCGATAACTAAAAAAATAAATATTAAAAATTCTCTCTCTCTTTAAAAAAATAATTAAAAAAAATAAAACTCCATAATGAAAAGAAAAACAATACAAAAGAAAACAAAAGCTCAATTTTATAAAGCAAGATTTAAATGTAAACATTTCTCCAAAGAAAACAAATAGTAAATAAGCCAATGGAAACATGCACATTTTACAATAAAACATCATGTCGTTCCACAAACAGATTAACCTACAGAAAATTATACAAAGTGAAATATGCTACACCAAGAGTAACAATGAAGTTTCTTATGGGTAAATAAAACAAAATGTTGATCATTTAAGAAAATAATGTACCTAAGTGTGGGGAGTGGAGAAGAGATTTTCAGAGGTAATAATAAAATTAGAAAAAGCAAGTTTTGTGAATCTGTTACATATGAGAAAGACTATAGCTATTTATGATGTTCTATGTATTCCAAGATAATAAGAGAAAAGTATTCTTAACTTGTTTACCATACAAATGAGAATATTAAGTTGAAGCACATGAAAATTACTGATTTGATTACATAATATATAAATACATTGACACTTCATCCTGTGCCTACATATCATATTTTTTGGGTAAATTTTAAATAATACTTAAAATTAAGACATCTCCAAAAATTTTCAAAGTACACTATATACATGCTTTACTAAAATGTCAGTCCACTCATGAAAATTTTAAAGAATAAATAAATATCCTGTAAGAAGATTTGAGTTTACCAAAGTAAAAACACTGAAGTCAAATAAAATAAAACAACAACAATAACACTGGCAATAAAGAAGTGTTATGTTGCTTTTGTAGCTGAAATTTGAAGATTCAATAAGAAATGGAGATAGTTAAAATAGTAAACTTTCTCTTAAATTCATACTTACTTGTGCACAATTGCAACAGAGTTTCTCAATCTAAAGGTTCTTTTTGGGTGTTTTATTCCCCACATGGAGCAATTAGCTCATTCTACAAAATAAATTTTCTCTCAGATAAGAATCATGTATTACATACCCAACATTGTTTTGTGTGTTTTTTTTTAATTCCATAAAAATTACAAGTCCTTTTGACTAATGAAGCCTATGCAGGCTTCGCCTAAACATGTTGGCTAAATAAGTTGACTAAATTATAAGATGTTAAATAAATTGTAGGAATAAATTTGAAATGACAAGAATTTCCAATAGATAAGTAAGAAAGTGTACTTATAAAAACTTATGTTATTCTCACTTTAAACCATTTTCAAACTACTTTTTTTAAAAATTCTTCCTATCTCCATATTCTCTCTCATCCATTCACTCCCCTCTACATCATCTAAAGTAACCATATTCTTCTCTAGTTCCTCCCCATGTTATTGGGATTTAGCATTACATATTAGAGAAAAATTTGGCCTTTGATTTTGGGGGGTTTGCTTGCTTCACTGAAGATGATATTCTCCAAGTCCACCCATATATCAGCAAATATCATGATTTCATTCTTCTTTTAAGCTAAGTAATATTCCATTTAATGTATACTCCACATTTTCTTTATCCATTCATCTATTTAAGGACACCTAGGTTGGTTCCATAGTTTAGCAACAATAAATTGAGCTATATAAATATTGACATGGCTGCATCACCATAGCATGCTGATTTTACATTGTTTTGCTTAAAAAAAAAGTGGAATGCCTGGGTGAAATGATGATTTCATTCAGAGTATTCTGAAGTATCTCCATATCACTATCCAAAGTTATTGCACCAATTTGCAGTTCCACCACCAATGCAGGCGTGTACATTTTCCCCCACATCCTTGTCAACATTTATTGTTGCCTGTGTTCTTCATGATTGCCATTCTGAATGAAATGAGATAAAATTTTAGGGTACTTTTTATTTGCATTACTCTAATTGCTAAAGATGTTGAACCTTTTCATTGTATTTATTTTTCTGTGAAATCAAACTAATTACTGGATAATTTTTACTGTCATTAAAATCATTCTTAAATTCCCTGAACAGTTCATAAAAGCAATGTATTATAAACATCAAATGAGGAATTCATATGTTCCTTGATTAAATAGAAAGTAGAGACTACACAATTTTAAATCAGAAACCATGTATTTTGGTGAAATTAGTTCAGTGTACCTCAAAGAGGCTTTTTAAGATATTTGAAAGAAAAGAGGCGCAGGACTATTCACACACAAACCTGGGATAAGAAGCAGGTTTATTGTCAAGAGCTGACAAGGCTTCTCTGCAAAAAAAGAGGGATAGCAGCAGCAAGGAGGGAGAGAAACCTCAACTCTCCCTTGAGTGTTACATTTTATAGGCTAGAATCATGGTCATGCACTGGAGTAGCTTTGATATTTACTGATATAGTAAGCATCTTTGCTGATATAGTAAGCAAGTTTGTTTCTTGGGGGAAAAAAGACAGGCAGTTTTCCTATCTCTCAGAGGAACAACAGGGAAACAGTTCTCTCCTTCTCAAGTAGAGAACAGGGAAACCAATATGTCCCCATCTCAGGGACTGGTAAATTGTCTCCTATCTATCAATGAGAGAACAAGGAGAGACCAGCACATCTGAAGACTGGAAGGTTTTATCTTGGGCTACATTCTATTTCTTGGAAATAAAAACAGTATTCATGCAGTAGGGGTGTGGAAAAGAAATATGGCTGCAATTATGCTAACAATATTTGAGGTTTATGGTATACAGGTAATTTATAAAAATAATTTCAAAATTCTCTTTTAGTTAAATGAGCCCCTTTTTTCTAAAGAGAGGTATAAGCAAACACATCCATTTTCACACATAAAAACAGAAATAACTGAATAATTAAAATTCCCATGGTTTTTAGCCCTAAAAAATACCACTGATTGGAAAATTTGCATATTCAAGTCAATTTCAATCAAAACCAAAGTTTCTCAGATGAAGAAATATCAACAAAATAGCCACAAATTACAGAATAAAAAATTGTAATACTAATTGCAGATTTAAAAATCTGGCGCTAATGTTGTCTTCCTATATATTCCCTATATCCATCTTCATTTCCCAGTAGGTACAAAAAAGAAATAATTTAACTACAATTTAGGAAATTATTAGTCAAAATGTAACTGGAAGAACAATTACACTGCTTGAAAAGATTCAGAGCAATGTCCCACTATTTACAAAACAGTATCCTTTTTTATCTGTTATCTACAAAATTGAGGAAAACTGAATTCAATACATGATAATGTTAAAAACATTGAGAAATATTCACTGTTGTATAGTATCAACTACAGAAAAAAATAATAGCTGAAGATATGACTCAGTGGCAGAGAATTTGCCTAGCATGCAGTAGCCCTGGGTTCAATCTCCTCCACCACAACAACAAAAATTCAGATTAAAGATTTTCTGGGGCTAGTAATGTGGCTCAAGCAGTAGCGCGCTTGCCTGGCATGTGCGGGGTGATGGATTAAACCCTCAGCACCACATAAAAATGAAATAAAGATGTTATGTCCCCAAAAAACTTTAAAAAATATATTTAAAATTCTCTATCTTTAAAAAAAATTTCATTAATGACACCTATACTATTGATAACATTACCTATATAAAATTACATCTTATCTAGTTTTCAAGACTTGAGTGTATTTTTTTAATTTGTTTTTTATTTTGATATTTGTTACACACAAGTATCTTCTCCAGACTGAGCTATCTGCACTATTCTTGTATGTGAGTATTTCTTTATTTCTATCACACCAATTAAAAATCTTATTAAATTTTAAGCAACCATTAAGAAGTCCCTATAAATTCAGAAATTCTCTCAGATAATTCTCATATTCAAGAAATATATGGACCATAATGATGTCACTCTAATTCTCACATGTGAACGTTTTTCTCAATACAACATATTTTTCAGCAATTTAACTTATGCATGTTACAGGATTCTCTACAGATAGTATATGATTTAATATTGGATAGAGTATAAATTTTTAAATTTGAATAAAGTTCAGATATAGTTTTAGCAAGTATAGAGCTTCTTTATAATTCTATATCTTTGGAGATTTGAAAGGTATGAACTTTCATTAAAAACTTTATCACACTCTTTATATTTGTAGGGGTTAAGCACTACTGTAATATCCTTGAAATTTTAAAAATGTTGGGCTTTGATTAAAAATGTTGCCTTTTTTTGTTTTGCAATTTGAACTCTTCTTTCAGTATAAATTTTCTAGTGATAAGGCATGATATCACAACAAGTGATTTTTACATTCTTCAGAGTTGTAAAGATTCTCTCAATTATGAATCCTCTCATGCATAATAACTCTTGAATTATAACAAAAACCTTTGCAATATTCATTAGATTTGTATAAACTTTCCCGTATAAGTATGGCAACCCTGGTGTTGGGTAAGGCCATCTCTTCCAATAAAAGCTTTATCATATTCTTTACATTTTCATGGGCTC
>NW_026006717.1:0-4651 GCF_001458135.2 Marmota marmota marmota
CAGGATGCTTTTTTCAATATCTATTGTATTATTGCCTTTTCCCACATCATAAAGTTCTATTTATTTTTTGAGCTCATACAGACATAGGTTAATGTTTTTCTGTTCAGTTTTATTTTTTGACTGTGGAGGTGGAGTTTTTAAACATTGCAATGGAGATTTCACCTGTGTAAAGCTACAAGGCCTTTACTATTGTCTTATGTGTTGTATGTTATGTGTGCACACTTGTGTTTTGTGTTGTATGTCTGTATGTGCATATGTCCATATATCATATATGAGGAGAGCTCATGAAAAAATGGATCCAAATTTTTTTTATTCACGTGTTTTTAATGGTTTAATTTAAATTGGGTAAACAGCTGTTGAGGATTGTTTTAATATGTGAACAAATAAGGAGGTTGACAGATCTGTTTGTTTACTTTCACCTTTCCTTTTCATTATATTTAATCATTCTGTTCAGGATAATGTAAATTGTTCAGAAAATTGTTTTCTTAGTACCTGTTGGAATGTTACATATTTTTTTTAGCCATCATTGCCAGAATTCCTATCTTCATCCCAGTGCCAGTGAAGACAAAGATAAAACCAAACTACAGCTTCTTCGATAGCAATCACAGTAAACTGTATAAACTGATGCATCAATGAATAATAACTCAACAAGTAATGCTCAATCAAGGAGTCGATTTACTTTGGGAGGAAATGGACATATTGATAGATTCCTTTGCTTTGAACTGCTTGCAGAACTTGCCTGGACTATGTATCACTTGTATGCAGTGTGAACTATCTGTTGGTGCAGCGAATTGTTGTAATTCTGGAGTATCTTTGCTTATGGTGTCACCGGTAGTACAATTTTTCAAAGGAGCCATCAACTGGCTTAGTGTCGTGGCCTTTCTGTATCCTTCTCCCTTCTGCTAGTGATGGTCTAAAATTTGGGGGCCAACAGAGGTGAGGCAAAGAACCTCACCCCCCCCACTGGCACCAAGGCCAAATTTGGGGGCCAACAGAAATGGGGCAAAGAACCTCACCCCCCCACTGGTGCAAAGGCCAAATTTGGGGGCCAACAGAGGTGAGGCAAAGAACCTCACCCCCTCCCCCCATGGTGCATAGGCCTATCCACAAGTATGGCTGTATGCTGGACCGGTAGTCAGTGACGGGTATGATCCAATTGCAGTGGTACCAACCTAAGACAGGAGGCTGATGCCTTGAGGTCAGCTCATCCGATGACGGGTAAGGACCATATGTAGTATTGGACAGCCTAACAGGCACGGTCCCTAAGCCACATGCTTGGTGCTTAATTAAACAGAAGGGGGGAGATGCTAAGAGCCATAGCCAGTAGGAATGAAGCATGGCATTTTTGGTTGAAAGGTGATGCCAGCAAGCCATTGAGATGATAATGATTATGTTAAGATGTGCATTCAATTGGAGATTAGACCCCTGCTCTCTGCCTCGGCCTGCTACTTTGGAGCTCTCACGGGACTCCCGGAGAGTTCCCATTGGTTGGGAAAGTGCGGTAGGAGGGATTTCCGGAGGAGGGATTTCCTGTTGGTGTGGTGTGTCCCAGGAGAAGGCTGCTTGCGTGGCATTCACAGGAGTTTTGAAAATAAAGTCTGTTCCTGCTTGAGTGGCTCGTGATTTTGTGCCCAGCCAGACTGCGGCAAGAATCGAACCCAGCCAGTGCCTCACACATGTTAGGTAAGAGCTCCACCACTGAACCACAACACCAGCCCTCAACATATGCTTTTTGGATTAGAAATTTCCACCACAAATATTCAAAATGGATTCCTTACATACCTGTCACTTTGGAAGAGTTCCTGTATGTCCTTCTCCATTCTGGGTCCTCAGGAACATTTTAGTGTCATGGAAACTCAGAGATGAGAAAGAGTTTTTAAGATTTATACCCAGCATAAGATTCTCTTTCACCATGTCCCTGAAAGACTATCATCTAAACCCTTCTTGTACATAGGACAGGCAGCTGTCTATTCTATGAAGCAATCCATTCCACTTTGGAGGCATTCTAGTCGTTAGCAGTATTTTTTATTTTCCAAATTAAATGTAGATTGATTCAACTCTCACAATTAGTGTTCACACTGTATTCTACAGCCAAAAAGAATGAATTTCTACCTTAAGCATTTTAACCAAAATTTCAGTTAGGGGAAAGAAAGTCAAGAGATCAATTATACAACATAGTAACTACATTAATAACATCGGAACACAATGCTCCACCCCCACTGCTGCCGCGACTAGGACTGTGCGCCAGCCCCCCACTGCTGAAAGCTCCGCCACTATGGAGGACAAAAACAAGTACAGCAACATGGAAGAATTTGCAGAGGGATCCAAGATCAACGCGAGCAAGAATCAGCAGGATGATGGTAAAATGTTTATTGGAGGCTTGAGCTGGGATAAGAGCAAGAAAGATCTGACTGAATATTTGTCTCAATTTGGGGAAGCTGTAGACTGTAGGATTAAAATAGATCCAGTCACTGGAAGATCAAGAGGATTTGGATTTGTGGTTTTTAAAGATGCTGCTAGTGTTGGTAAGGTTTTGGAACTGAAAGAACACAAACTGGATGGCAAATTGATAGACCCCAAAAGGGCCAAAGCTTTGAAACGGAAAGCACCCCCTAAAAAGGTTTTTGTGGGTGGACTGAACCCAGATACTTCTGAAGAACAAATTAAAGAATATTTTGTAGCCTTTGGAGAGATTGAAAATATTGAACTTCCCATGGATATAAAAACAAATAAAAGAAGAGGATTTTGTTTTATCACATATACAGATGAAGAGCCAGTAAAGAAATTGTTAGAAAGCAGATAACATCAAATTGGTTCTGGGAAGTGTGAAATCAAAGTTGCACAGCCCAAAGAGGAATATAGGCAGCTACAGCAACAACAAAAAGGAGGAAGAGGTGCTGCAGCTGGTGGGCGAGGTGTACCAAGGGTCATGGCTGAGGTCAGGGCCAAAATGGAACCAAGGATTTAATAACTATTATGATCAAGGATATGGAAATTACAATAGTGCCTATGGTGGTAATCAGAACTATAGTGGCTATGGTGGATATGATTATACTGGGTATAACTATGGGAACTATGGGTATGGACAGGAATATGCAGGCTACAGTGGTCAACAGAGCACTTATGGCAAGGCTTCTCAAGGGGGTAGCAATCACCAAAATAATTACCAGCCATACTAGAGAAGGACATTGGAGAAAACAGGAGATGCTAAAGAAACCCATCTTGCAGGATGACATTGAAGACTGGTCTTCTGTTGATCTAAGATGATTATTTTGTAAAAGACTTTCTAGTGTACAAGACACAACTACTGTGTCCAACTGTATATAGCCGCCAATTAGTTTTCTTTGTTTTTACTTTGTCCTTTGCTATCTGGGTTATGACTCAATGTGGATTTGTGTTTATACAATTTTATTTGTATGATTTCATGTTAAACCTCAAATAAATGCTTCCTTATGTGAAAAAATAACATTGGAACATATTTTGAAAATTGCAAAGATTAGATTTTAAGTATTCTCATCACAGAAAAATGGGAAATAATGCATGTGCTAGCTCAACTGACTCCACAATGTATACATATTTTTTTCAAAATCATGTATGAGGTAGATGACAGTAGATTAGACAAAGGAAAATGAAGGGAAGGGAGGGAGATAGGAATAGGAAAGACAGTGGAATGAATTTGACATAATTTTCCTATGTACATATATGAATATAACCACTGGGAATCTCACCATTGCATACATCCACAAGAATGGGATCCTAATTAGAATAAAATATATTCCATGCTGTATAATTATATCAAAAATAGAATACACTGTCATGTATAACTATAAAGAACCAAAACATCATGTTGTAAATGATAAATATATTCAATTCTCATTTCTCAATTTTTAAAAAGTGCTTTATTTGGAAATAACTATTATCTCCAATGGCTTTTTTGTTTGTTTTGTTTTTGTTCTTTTCTTTTGATACTGAGGATTGAATCCATGGGTGTTTAACCACTGAGTCATATCCCCAGCCCTGTTTTGTATTTTATTTACAGTTATGATCCTTTATTTAGAGTTAGGGCCTCACTAAGTTGCTGAGGTTGGCTTTAAACTTGCGATCCTCCTGCCTCAGCCTCCCAAGCCACTGGGATTACAGGTGTGTGTCACTGTGTGCCCAGCTCCCATTGTTTGCTTGTTTGTTTGTTTGTTTGTTTGTAGTTGTAGATGAACACAATACCTTTGTTTCATTTATTTATTTGTTTTTATGTGGTGCTATTGAACCCCGTGTGTGCCTCACGTGTGCTAGGTAAGTGCTCTACCACTGAGCTACAGCCCCAGGCCCCATTGGTTCTTAATGTAAAGGAAGACTAACTTGAGGAGGCAATTTAAACTCTCCATTATCACGTTCTGACCCTAATCATTTTCCAGCGTACATCAAAGCCTTTGGATGGTAACAACATGTACTTACTTAAAAAAAAAAATTCTGACAACCAAAAAGTTAACAAGGGGAACTTCCTATTTTAGAAATATTCCAACTAATCAATGAAGGAATGATAGAATTAAACATTTTCGGGGCTGGAGATATATCTCAGTTGGTACAGTGCTTGCCTCCTCACAAGGCCCTGGGTTCAATCTTCAGCTCTGCAAAAAAAAAAAAAAAAAAAAAA
>NW_026006718.1:0-4650 GCF_001458135.2 Marmota marmota marmota
TTTCTTGGTATAAACCCAACAAGCCCTACAATACCTGGAAGAGAAATGTGCAACTATCCTTCTAGAAAATGGTGCTGATCCAAATGCTCACAACAACCAAAATGAAACTCCTCTTCACTTTGCTCTTTCTCTGAAGAAAACATCACTAGCAGAAAAACTGCTTTCACTCAATGCAAATATAGAAGCCAGAACTATGGTATACACCAAAGATGATTATTTCCAAAATATTTAAAATATGTTTGTTTTAAGTGTGACATTTTTCAACAAATGTGGATTTTTAAGCAGGGTTTTATTGATCAGAATAGTAATAGTTGTTGAAATTTCTGTCCATCTTCTTCATCATTTTTATCTCATGAATTTATTTAATTTACATCTAAGCATTGTGTCCATATTTAAAATTAAGATGACTGATGCAGAAATCTGGAATCCAAGCTTCTTTTAAGAACCAAATGAGGTCCCCTTTGAGCCATGTTACTGTGTGGTGGGTGGACAGAGAGTGCCTCCTAATAGCATAGATGAGTGTTCTCTAGTTTGTGGCTGGCAAAATGTAGCATTCGCTCAGATGATCTATTTTCCTCAATAAATAAATATACAACTCTTGTATTATAGTATATTTTTATAAAGAATTCATACTTTTCTTGGTATTTTTATCAATTAAAAATAATTTGGATTGTATAACAAACTATAAAAATCTTTGAAATGGGATTAAATTTTAGAATTTAGAAATGGGCAATTTTCTTTCTTTTAAAATCATTATTATAGTTTTATAATTATACATGGTACTTTGTTTACTTTGACAAACTTATGTGCATGGGCCCCGATTTCCCTCTCTTTTGTTCCTCCTTGGATTCTTGTTGATAGTTCAGGGGATTTATCTCCTCGCTTCTTTGGGTTAAAGTAATGTCAGGGAATGTTTAGTTCAGCAGTACATTTTTTAACCTGTGAATTCTTAGTGTCCCTGTGGCTTCTCAACACATCACAGAATAGGGTTCAAAGAAACAGTAGTGATAACTGTTCCAAATAATATACCACAGAGTTAACATTAATACCTAGATCCTGCTCTGATGTCTCAACATTAATGTAGCCATAAAGAGGAGTAGTGAATTTAGCAATTGTCAAATTATAAACAATATCCATGAACTAGCTGTGGCTTTAAAGCCAATAGCAGGTGTCAGTCATATAACCTACAATACTAACAATTGTATTAGCATTAAAGGTGGGGGGGCAGGAGCTACAATGTTAAAAATGCAATTAAGTAGAAAAAAAGAAATGTCTTACAAAGTTAGTTAAGATTTATAAGAAAGTGAAAAGAGAGAGTGCAGAAGATATTTGGCAGTAATGTTTAGAAGAAGATAAGGAAAATTGAAGAACAAAGGTATTGGGAGAGAGGGAGTGAGAACAATAGAATTTGGTTGTTACCAGAAGATAAGACAGAATGAGAGGGCTGGGGTGGTTATGCAGTCCTGGAGCACTTGCCTAGAACATATGAGGCACTGCATTTGATCCACAGCACCACATAAAAAAATAAATAAATAAAATGAAAGTATTATGTCCATCTACAACGAAAAATTATGTACTAAAATTATGCATAACTTTTAGTTATGTACTGATAGAGCAAAGGAAGTGGGTGGAAAAATTTTCCCTATTTGCAGAGGATATATGAGCTTATGGTATAAAATGTGTCAGTTTTCAATGTGTAATTCTCTATTTTTTAAATCTAATGTATTTCAACCTGGAAAATTGGGTGTCACCTTAGTTATTAGGAAATCTTTATGCAACTCATTATTGATATTCTTTTTGCCAGGATATGTCTCTGAGTCCTCCTCAGAAATGCACTGGTCTTTTATCTGATGATGCATATCAAAGAGCAGACTGGGGTATAACTAGACATATAGAAGGTAAGAACCATGTACTGTAAAATAACATTGGCTATGATCTTCATTTAAAATATGGACACTAATAGATTCAATTAGTTGAAGAAATGAACTTAATAAGTATGTAGTAAGAAAAAAAGTGAAATGGTAATACGTAGTATATGTTATTAAGTTTTTGCAACAGATTAAATATAAAGTGTCTCTAGTGGAGTTGAATTCCATTTCGAGACCTGTTTAGATCAGAGGATAGTTTGGAAATAAAGAAGGGGTGGGGAGAAGAGAGAATGAAGAATAAGAAAGTTAAAGATCACAGACAACAACAAAAAAGAAAATGAAAAAGAAGTAAGTGCACATTGTGAAGGTAGGTAAATTCAGATTAAACATTAGAAAGTAGAAGAGCAGAGCATTAGAAAAATTTGTGAGTTTTTAGTACCAAAACTGTTTTGAGAGATACAGTAAAATTTTCCAACAGCTGTTTTCTTAATCAATATTGGAAAGTAATGAAGGAATGAATGCCAGATCATTAAGAGCTACATTTGGTTTGCCATAAGTAAATGTATGCCATAGTTACTTCCTAGGAAAGTAATTATGGTAAAGAATAATATACTCTGGAAATACAAAGGGTGGGATATATCATGAAATGATCAGCAAAGTATAACCTGATAAGATGTTCATTGGAAAGATTATGAATGCTAATACACCTACAATTTGGGGAACAAAATAGGAGGATTTCAAAGAGGCAAGTTAAGTTAGAGGAATTGGTAGAAGATTAATTACACCCAAGAATGCTCAAATTCTAGCAAATCATATGTTGGGGACCATATTCAAAATGCACATTCTCACTCAACAGGTCTTTGCTTACATTTCTAAAACATTTAAAGATGGTTCCAATGTTCTTTACCCACACACTACATTCTGAGTTGCAAGGGAATGACCTATCCTTTAGGAAGTCTAAAATGAAGAGCCATTGAATGTTAGTTCAGATATAACAAGATACAGTGAAAGCATAAATGTAGTTATTATTCCCAGCATGTCTCTGGGCAAAGGAAAAGGAAAAAAAGAGGAAGTTATAACAATTATATTTCCATCCGTGTATGGTGACACACCTATAATCCCAATGAATCCAGAAGCTGATGCAGGAGGATTGCAAGTTGAAGGCCAGCCTCAGCAAATTAGTGAAGCCATAGCAATTTAGCAAGAACTTGTCTCAAAAATAGATAAATAAATAGTGCTAAGGATGAGGCTTAGTCATATAGCACTGCTGGGTTAAATCTTGATATGTATATTTTAAGATACAGTTGCTGAATGGGAAAGAAATAGTAGTAGGAATAATACAAACCAAGAATGTAAAAGGAAATGACTCAAGACCAAACTCTAGAAAATTCTTTTTGAAAATCTAAAGGGAAGGGGAAATAAGCTAGGTAACTTTGACTGTAATGAAAAGGAAACTGAGAGAATGCATTTCAGCTGCCCCAGCTTTTTAAACTTTGTTCATTTTATTAAACTTCATTCTACACAGGATACTGAAACTTTTCTATTCTCTGTATTTTTGGAAACATTCCCTCCATTCATGCCTGCATGAACTTCACACTACACTGTTGCCTTCTCGTTAATTTAATTTCACATTACCAGTCATTAATGCTAAGGTTAAAGCTTCCATTATCCCTTGAAATCATCTCTATTCATGCACAGACCCTTCATGTCTACCTGCCCACAGCATTGAGATTGGTCTAGTTAGATATACGACCTTCTTTAGAATGTGGATGTCCAACCATCCTAAATTTCTTGGGAATCTACTATGATAAAAATTCTGCTCAACTGTGTATCTTTATCCCTTCCCCTGCCTGTGCTGTCCTCTGTCATTACTCCTCACCCATCCGTATGTGGTCATACAAATACTGACCCATTTAAACCTTCTATATTCTTACCATTTCCTGCCTCTGGTTGATAATCTCACTCCTTAAGTCTCTCTTCAACCCAACCTCCAGAAAAGCCACCTTTTTCTTCCACTACTTCTTACCAAGAACTTATTAGTTATGAGTTCAAATAGATAAGACTGTTGACACCAAGGTGATATAAAAACATCCCCAATAATCTAGGAGCAAATGGGTTAGATTTATATAGGTAATTGCACAGGTCAATTTGTATGTCCTAAGTAGAATAGTTGTTGGATTGCTAAGGTAGCCCCAAGGCAGGGGAAAACACTTTGTATCAGGAAGAATAGCCATAGTCCTAAAGGACTGAACAAATAGATTAACTTCTAAAAGAAGAAAATCCAATTTGTCAGAATAGTGGAAAAAACATTTTAGATATAAAGGTATTCATTGACAAAGGTGTGAAAAGTATCAGTCATTAAGAAAACAATATTGATGAAGAGTGGTTGTTGAAAAGTTATTATTATGAGGAGAAAATAGCAAACTGTGAATTTTGATATTTTGCTGCTTTTTTAAGTATTTCTGGGAACTTTTAATTTATCTGGAGTTGATAATTCTTTGAGTTATGCATTAAACCTGTTGACATCTAGTTTTTCCCGGATGAGTTTTGAAGTTTTGGTTTAATAAAAGCATTCCAAAAAGTAGTAAATATTTGCTAGATACAGTTGGTTCCACCTAAATACAGCTTCTTAGGAGGCTGAGTTGGGTGAATGGCATGATTCAGGACACCCTGAACACTTTAGAGTGACCCAATCTACAAGTACAATAGGTGTGGGTATACCACTCATTGATAGAGTGATTGCCAAGGTGGTAAAACTCCCTGAATAAAACTACAAAATATG